>NW_027662662.1:0-13867 GCF_963989245.1 Nansenia antarctica | reverse complement strand
CTCCACCCCTCTCTCCTCTCTTAACCCTCCTCTCCTCTCCTCTCTCCACCCCTCCCTCCTCTCCTCTCTCCACCCCTCCCTCCTCTCTCCACCCCTCCTCTCCTCTCTCCACCCCCCCTCCTCTCCTCTCTCCACCCCCCCTCCTCTCCTCTCTCCACCCCTCCCTCCCTCCTCTCTCTATCCCTTATCCCTCCTTATCCCTCCATCCATCCAACCCCCCGACCGTTCCGATCGGCAGTCTCTGGCGCTACAATGTCAGTCGATGCGTTTCTGAGACCCATGTCTTACTTTTACAGATGCAGGAATTTGGCTGGATCACAAGGTTGATGTTCAGAGCAAAAAAAATGTGACGGACAAACACAGGCTTCGTGGAGAGACACTTCTAGTACAGTAGAGCAGTAAACCAGGGCTATTCAAACCCTCCCCTTGACGTCCGCATGTACTTGATTTATTGTCTCGCCTTGGTAGACACGGACGTATTTATGTCAATATGAATGTAATTGATGGTTCGGACAAAACCACTTATACCTGGTTTCTAAGTCCTTGATTGGAAGGGCAGAGATGATGAAAGCCAGCAGCACTGCTGTGGCTATTAAAACCCCCCCGATTTAAATATCCCTGATATTGAAGAAGAACCGATACGATCACGAATCCCAGTCCCACCGTGATTCAGTAAAGTGAGACAACTTTCTAAATTGATGCGCTCATTCCGAGAATGTGACTCATCGTTTTCTGCGGATTCGAATTATTTTTCTTGCTTTTCAATTAGGAGGAGGCCCCGGGAACGCATGAGGAGGTGGTGTGAGAGGCCTCGGGAACGCTCGGCATGGGGAGGTGGTGTGAGCGAGACAAAGCGAGGATGGTTTATTGGTCTGTTATTTCCGTTTCAAACGCTCCTCCAAATATATTTGTGGAGCTGCGGAAGCCAAGCATGCCTTCCATCAAGACCCAGGCAGAGCCCTCGCAACTTCTCTCTGCCTCAATGAAAATGAAGTATTTCACAGACACACACACACACACACACACACACACACACACACGCATACATGCGTACACACACACACACACCCACACACACACACACTGTGTGTGTATGCATGTGTGTGTGTGTGTGTGTTTGCGTGCGCATCTGTGTGTGTGTGTGTGTGTTTGCGTGCGTGCGCATCGGTGTGTGTGTGTGTGTGTGTATGCATGTGTGTATTTGCGTGCGTGCGCATCGGTGTGTGTGTGTGTGTGTGTGTGTGTATGCATGTGTGTGTGTGTATGCATGTGTGTGTGTGTGTGTATGTTTGCGTTCGTGCGCATCTGTGTGTGTGTGTGTGTGTGTGTGTGTGTGTGTGTGTGTGTGTGTGTGCTGTATTTGCACAGGATGCATGAGTTTAAAGGCACTATCTCTACCTAGGAAGTCTAGGGAGTGTACCTGAGGAGGGTAGTTTTGGCAGCTCACACTCTCACCCTTGCTTGAAGACATAAATCACTGCTGGCGAATTCAAGCAACCCTGCCATTGCAACAGGAGAACAGGAGGAAGGAATAAAATAATATGGGGGAAAAACAGAACCAAACGGAGGAGGAAACAGCATGGATATGACAGGTCTAATTCGGCCCAGAAGACATTGTCGGAATGAAGTCAGGAGGTTTGCCATATGAAAACACATTTCAAAACACCATTTCTGGCCACGTTAGCATGCTGAGTGCCAACGAGAGATGGTGTGAGATGGTGAGAGAGGGAGAGAGAGATAGAGAGAGGGGGGGTGAGAGAGAGAGAGAGAGAGAGAGAGAGAGGGGGGGGGGTGAGAGAGAGAGAGGGGGGGTTAAAGAGAGAGAGGGAGGTGGGTGAGAGAGAGAGAGAGAGAGAGAGAGGGGGGGGTGAGAGAGAGAGAGAGGGGGATGAGAGAGAGTGAGAGAGAGCGAGAGAGAGAGAGAGAGAGAGAGAGATGTTAAGTCAGGTAAATAGACTGCCATTAAAATTAAAAACACCAATCACCAATCACCACTCCCAGATGTACATGTACATTTAGCAGACGCCTTTATCCAAGGCGGGTTACAACAAATACATTTGTCTAAGTAAATGAATCATTGATCAGTCATTGTAAGAAAAAGTAATCTATGCTATGACCAGGGGCCATTGGCAGTCACGATGCTAGAGGAAGGAAGAATTACTTTTTGAATAATTTTTTAAAATGTATTTATAGTAGAGAAACTGTATGGGGGGGGGGGGGGTAGTGGGGATGAGGAGGTCTTTAGGAAGGACAGTTAAGATGTAGCCTGAAGCGATGGAGGTCTTCAATCTACGGTGGAAGATAGGTAGTGACTCTGCAGTCCTGACAGCAGATAGGTAGTGACTCTGCAGTCCTGACAGAAGACAGGTAGAGACTCTGCAGTCCTGACAGAAGATAGGTAGAGACTCTGTAGTCCTGACAGAAGATAGGTAGTGACTCTGCAGTCCTGACAGAAGATAGGTAGTGACTCTGCAGTCCTGACAGCAGATAGGTAGTGACTCTGCAGTCCTGACAGCAGATAGGTAGTGACTCTGCAGTCCTGACAGAAGACAGGTAGAGACTCTGCAGTCCTGACAGCAGATAGGTAGTGACTCTGCAGTCCTGACAGCAGATAGGTAGTGACTCTGCAGTCCTGACAGCAGATAGGTAGTGACTCTGCAGTCCTGACAGCAGATAGGTAGAGACTCTGCAGTCCTGACAGAAGACAGGTAGTGACTCTGCAGTCCTGACAGAAGACAGGTAGAGACTCTGCAGTCCTGACAGCAGATAGGTAGTGACTCTGTAGTCCTGACAGCAGATAGGTAGTGACTCTGCAGTCCTGACAGAAGATAGGTAGTGACTCTACAGTCCTGACAGAAGATAGGTAGTGACTCTGCAGTCCTGACAGAAGATAGGTAGTGATTCTGCAGTCCTGACAGAAGATAGGTAGTGACTCTGCAGTCCTGACAGAAGATAGGTAGAGACTCCGCAGTCCTGACAGAAGATATGTAGTGACTCTGCAGTCCTGACAGAAGACAGGTAGGGACTCTGCAGTCCTGACAGAAGTGGACAGCTCGTTCCACCAGTGGGGTGCCAGGAAGACAACGAAAAGCCGTGACCAGAGTAGCACCAGATCAACAGTAACTTAACACTAGAACCGCCACGGGTGGGGTCATTCAACCGAGTGAGTAAAACAAAATGTATACCTTTGCACTCGATCAAATTTCAGGACACCTCCTTTCATGACTTTTCCTAGATATGTGCGTTCTCGCATATCACCCAGTATCCTTACCATTTCAAAAAATCGCATCAGGATAAGCTAATATAAAGCTATTTTACAGTTTCTCTGTGTAGGAGGCAGGCTAATATACATCCATTCCTGAAGACTATGGTCATTTGACTCCCCGAGGCGGCGGCACTAAGAGTAGGTGAAACAGGCACGGCCGTTCTAGCGTCGACCTCCATCGACAGATCTCTACAGAGCTCCCATTCAACAAGAGTACACTCGAAAGAGTTTCACTTTGAGATGGAGTTTTGAAGGAGCACCACCCCACCTCCCCCCCCCCCCACCACCACCACCGGCTGCCAGGCAACATATTCTACCCTCTGGAGACTGGAACGTGAATATCTTAAAACGTGAAATGAATAGCTGTAGTGGCTGTGGGGATCCCTGCTTGTCTGAGAGGAGAGGAGGAGGAGAGGAGGAGAGGAGGAGAGGCTATATGCAGATTCTCACTAGATGCTCTCTCCCATATTTATTGTGGCAGGGACTACCTCCAGCTGGCTGTTTGCTGCTCCTCTGTTTATGCGAGTCTGGACAAGGGCTTCTCTTCTGGTAGGGATCTGCACCACTGCAGCTTGTTGTCCCGAGACGATGATTTATTATTGAAGTCTGGATCTGTAATCAACAAGGGCCAGGCTGGAGTTTACTGTATGAGGATGGATTGCAGAATAGAACAGAATGGCTTTTTCTGGGGGATTTTTCTGGGGGGGGGGGGATAGGGAAGGTCTTTGCTTTTGAGTGACGGACGGACGGTGGTGTTCTTTTCGCGGTGTTTAGAGACTGTTGAAGGAGTTTAGTTTAGTATATATCACATAGGATGTAATAGACTGACTTATTCCAAAGCGCTTTACAAAGGCCTCGAAGACTCATTCACACCCACACACACACACACACACATTCAATGCAAGCTACCAGGCAAGGCTACCATGCCGGCGGGCCCCGCTCATTTCAGGGAGCAATTTCAGGGTTCAGTGTCTTGCTCCAAGGGCACCTCGACACGTGGCCGGCCGGGGTTCGAACCGCCGACGTGCCGACCTGTGTGATCGTTAGTCGCCGGGCTCCACCTCCTGCGTCACAGACGATGCTGAGGTGCAGTTTCATGATGGTGTACAAAGGGCAGTTTGACTAGTTTTCTGAAACGTATTATTATTTACAGTTGTAGAAATCCTCCAGTACCTCTATGGTGCTCGTAGCTCATTTACATTTACATTTTGGGCATTTAGCAGACGCCTTATTCCGAAAGCGACTTACAATCGATACATTTGACTAAGCAAGTGAATCGTCAATTCACCAGTCGTAGCAGGAAGAGTGATCCAGCTCAGGCCAGGGGCCATTGGCAGTCGTCGTGCTAGAACAAGAAAGAAAGAAAATGAATAGACACTAATAGACACTGGAGCAAGGGGAGCAGTAGAAGTCTTAGGAGGCACAGTATTAGGGGAAAGCAGGTGTCTTAGGAGACAGAGCTGGGGGGTGGTAATGTCTCAGGAGGAGCAGTTAAGGTGTAGCCTGAAGAGATGGAGGTCTTCAGTCTCCGACGGAAGATGGGGAGTGACTCTGCAGTTCTGACAGCCGTGGGGCGGTCCAGCACCAGCTCCAAGTGGAAGCTGAGATGGTTGGGGAACCTTGTGTGAGACGAAGGAAAGGAAACTGTGCAGTCTGTTGTTCTTCAGAACCAGTCCAAACACCCACTTGGGCAGAAATACTACACCTGCTTTCATTTCGTGTCCACACAGCTGAATACTTTGAAAATATTCTGCAGCGCACACACAAGTTAGCTAGCCTACACTCCCCTCTCCCTCCAAATCACCTTGAACCTTCGACTCTCGATGTGTGAAGTGTATACTGTTTCTTGGCAACGCCAGTGCACAGTGCAGTGCTGAGTCAGTTAGACCTAGGTGTTAATATACAGTATATAATAATATGGGTGTCGCAAGTACAACGCTCTCTCTTTTTCACCCCTCCTCCTACCTTGTAAACACAGTTCCCCTTGGCTAAGACCTCCCAAACCCAATGCGCTCATTTGTATATTGAAATCAAGGTCAGCGACGCCCACTCCTGTTCCAGACCGACCGGACGATTCACTCTGCGTTGTCTAGCTCTTCTAAATACACAAAGTGCTATAACTGAAAAGTGCCAAACGCACACGTTGGTCAGTGAGTCATGCAGCGGACTGGACTGAGAAGGGGTCATCTCTGTTTAACTCGTAAGCGATGTTCTTCTATTGTCCAACTGGAAGGACATTATCATGTCAGCCCTCTATCGACGAATTAAACGAGTTATGAATGTATGCAGGTCCATTACTCGGAGTACGAAAGGTCACAGAGAGGAAAGACTGCTTTCAAAACCTTGAGGAAGTGAACACTGATGACTGGTGATGACTGTGACAGTTGGGAGAGAGAGAAAATCAACTTAACAAAACATTGGTTCCACACAATCCGGTCTATTGTTTGACCTGTACCTGTAAAAAACCCAAATGTCAGTTTGATTGAAAATTACCATTAGATGAGGGAGGAGGAGTGGAGGTTGAATCGTGTTGAATCCTCCACTATTATGGAAGACATGGTATAACATCTGTTATACGTTTTCTGGTTAAATTCATTCCCATACCCCCATCCTGTAACTCTCACATTATTCATCACAGCTAATTGATAAGAATAACAGAAAAATCTGCATCCAGAGCGAATTATTGAAAATCACGTAATATACTTGAGGGAACAGAGAGGGAATAGAGATCTGACTCTCTGAGTTTTTAATATGCCCCTTTTTATTGCAGTATAATCCCGTAAGTAATGAGCCAATTACATCTCAAATCTTTACGAAATGGGAGGCAGTCATCGGGTTTAGCCCCATTGCTCCTTGGCTTTAAATTGAAATTGAATTCTGGGAAATAGCTTGTCTTCGAAAAGTACATTTTTTGGGTCTACTTTATGTTTCAACACACATACCGTTCAATTCCAGCGTCACTCTCTCCCCAATGATCGAGGACTCCAATTCAGAGGCAAAAATACTGTTGGGCTGGGAGCCCAGGCTCCACAGTAAATCCAACATCTAACTGAAATATGAATCTTTAATGGAGAGAGTGAGGAGGGAATGGGTCAAACAGAATTCTCTGGTGTGTGTCTCTCTCACTTGTGTTCTTGCGTCATAAAGGGACATTGTCAAAAAGTTGAGTTGAGTGTTCAGGTAAAATCGGGGTCATCCCTATGTTCCCACAACCCAATGGTCCCACATTTCTATTATTATTATTTTTTTCAAAATTAGGTCCTATGTTCCCACAGCCCAATTGGTCCCACATTTCTATTAATTCATAGGGTTAGGGTTAGGGGTTAGGGTCCAATGCCCGTGCCGTGTCAGATGGATTGGTCAACCCAATAATAATAATAATATAATAATAACTTTTATTTGTATAGTGCTTTTCCTGCAAACGTTGCAGCTCAAAGTGCTCCAATCATTATATAATCATCATTTAATTATTTAGTCATTTAAAGCCAATATTAAAAAGATGAGTTTTTAGTCTTGACTTGAACATATCTGCTGAGGTTGCGTCCCTAATGTGAACTGGCAGTGCGTTCCACAATCTGGGCACATAAAATGAGAATGCAGCCTCACCAAATCTCTTCTTTTGTGGTACACAGAGAAAACCACACAATGAGGAGAAAAGAGGCTTCAGACAGGCAGACACACATACCTTTCTCTGTTATATAGTTAGATTACTTAGAAATGTGGGACCATCGGGCTGTGGGAACATAGACACGCTCCCGTAATATCTATGGGGCTGGGCTTCTCAATTAGTTCAACTAATATAAAAAAATATATATCTGCCAGACAGCATTTATTACGCCGCCTTACCTACAGACCTCAATTTTAAACGCCAACCAGCTAATTCCCTGTGAGTCACATTCAAAATCCAGAAGTAATTAAGTGATTAAGGAATAAGTGGTGAGCTACAGCTTTCATCATGGAATATGTTGTTGTTTTAAATGAGTCAGCTACACAGGAGGAGTCAGAACACAGGTTGCGTCAATCCCAACTTTTACTGCCTTCTGAATGCCGGCGATGATTGGTCCAAAACTTTCACTGAAACACTCTCTCTCTCTTCGGAAAGTCACAGAATCGAGAAAAGGTCCAACCCTGAGGTAAATTGCAATCAATAGCTGCGATCTGCGACCGTTAGAGTGGGGCTGGGGAGCTCGGACAATCAGACTGTTGATGTATTTACTTTTAAACCGGCCCTTTTTTACTCTCATAGGAGCCAGCCTTGAGCTCGAAGGACAAAAAGAGGATTATCCAACATACCACCCCACCCGTCTGGGTTACCTTCCACATCAGGACCAAGGCCCAAACGGAGGCCTCAGATCCTCCAATTAACTTGTCACTCACTCTCCTTTTTCCCCTTAGCTGAGACTTCATGGCTCCATTGGTGAAATGGCTTAAGTCCCCGTCCCCCCCTGCTCAGCTCACGGGCGTGGGGAGGCTCTGCTCTCTGGTACGTCTTTACCTTGAGGTTCCCATCAGGAGAGAGTTTTGTAAGAGAAAGGAATTGTGTGTGTGTGTGTGTGTGTGTGTGTGTGTGTGTGCGTGTGTGTGTGTGTGTGTGTGTTTTCCAAGGGCGAGGTTTTGTTGAGCAGCATACTCTGTGGGTAAGATTAGCACTGACAAACAAGTATCTTCGTCTCACACACACACAAACACTGCATCGGAGCGGTATACAAGGAAGACAATGCGTTTAAACAAACTTGACGTTAGGGTAAACAAACACAGGGGAAAAATACATTCCACGAACGAGAACTTTTTATTTTTTGTGTCTTCCCCTCGAGGTTAATTATCATGGAATAAGTACGTAGCCTATGCAGTAGACTGGCAACTGAAGTATCTCAACGTAGAGTGTATACCTCTACGTGAATTGTAATTAAGTGTAATAGTGAAGTAGTAATTAATTCACATTCAAGTCAAGCCCTTCAAATCATTGAAGAATCCATCATAGGGGGGGGGGGGGTCTTTGATGACTACTACTTGAGTTATCGCAATGTTTGATAAGCGGATAACATAATATTACCTGCTGGGGTGTTTGCTAGTCTCAGCTCCCTCATAGCCTACGCTACGTTTTGGTTTCCATGGTTACAGCATCAGGCTTTTTTCGGTTTGTTGTTTTTTTCCCACAAGTCAAAACTAAAGCACAACTCCCACGGTTACCAGAATCAGCTTTGATAATTCTCATTAGCCTCCTTTTTTCCTTACGTTTGCCCATTTGCATAATCTCGTCACATGTCTCAGCGACCCCTGGGCCTATCCGGGCCCTCCGGTACCTACGGATGCTCGGTGACAAAACCCAACAAGTGTTTGTGGCTCATTTCTAAACCGACGACGCCGGGTGCTGGGCATGCTAATCATGTTCTGTGTAAACACCTTTAGATACGATACAGCCGCACAGATGTGATTTGCTGAGTACCGCCGACCGAGCATATGGCGAATCTATCCCACCCCCCCACCCTTATTGTTTTCTCCCGTCTTCCGTCTTCAAACAAGCGCAAAGATGTGTGTATAAAAAACCACAAAACAAATAGAATACATTTCATATACTCGCACACAAGTGCCCAGCTGCAGCATACAGCACAGCAACCCCGGAGGAATACATTTGCCTTTTGCACTGAGGTTTTTCTCTCTTTTTTGCAATATCGCGCGCGACTAAATAATGTTGTTGTAGCACGGCTGTGGAGCTCTGATCAAACTCAAACAGTGTTCTATTATTCATAATGTGTACGCCGAGCGGCGGTACACAAAATATGTTCCTTTGTTATGCGCGGAGTGGAGGTCATCAATAAATCATTGTGTTTTTTCGGATGCGGGAGTACTGTTAAGATGGGGAGGTGAGTGGTAAGGGGGTGGGGGGGGAGGAGAGGGGAGGGAGGAGGGGGGCGGGTGTCACGGCGGGTCGACATGTCGCTGAGACAAGAAGCCGTCTTATTCACGACTTCTTTCTCAGACTCGCCAGTAACAGTGAGGAACTGTGAACAATGGGATAGTCACAGCAACATCAGTGGTTTTTCTGCGCGCCCCCCCCTCTCCCCTACCCCCTCCCGCCCTCCCCCCCCTCCTTTCTTTAGTCCCTAACTGACGGACAAGGCCATGTTTAATCCTTGGGTCTTTTCTCGTTTTTTTTTTTCTTCGATGCATTTCGCTCCGAAAAAGAAAAATTCCCGCAGGAATAAATCCTTCCCTTGTTTTCCAGCTGGGCCTGGGGAGGGGGGGGGGGGGGCTGGGGTGGTGGCTGGGGGGGGGGGGGGGGCTGTGCGGTGTTCGGTATAGCCTTGACCCAGCCAGTCGAAGCTCTAATATAATTTCTTATTGATTTCTTGTTGACCTCCCATGAAGCAGTCATCATACTGTAATACACTCCACACGTCCTCCTAATGAAATCAATAGCCCCCCGTGGACCAGCGCTCCCATGCTATCAGGAGGTGGGGAAGGGGGGGGGGGGGGTTAGGGGGTTAGGGGGGGAAGGGGGGCGACTTTGAATCAAAAGATGGGATTTTTACTGTTTTGATTCACATTGAGATACTCGCACGGACGCACACACTCACTCTCTCTTTTTGTCTGTGTCTCCCTCTCTCTCTCTCTCCCTCCCTCTCTCTCTCTCTCTCTCTCTCTCTCCCTCTCTCTCTCTCTCTCCCTCTCTCCCTCTCTCTCTCGCTCTCTCTCTCTCTCTGTCTGTGTCTCCCTCTCTCTCTCTCCCTCTCTCTCTCTCTCTCTCTGTCTGTGTCTCCCTCTCTCTCTCTCTCCCTCTCTCTCTCTCTGTCTCTCTCTCGCTCTCTCTCTCTCTCTCTCTCTCTCGCTCTCTCTCTCTCTCTCTCCCTCTCTCTCTCTCGCTCTCTCTCTCTCTCTCTCACGCACACACAGACACGCAGCAAACCGAGATGAAAGAGTTCATGCAAGTTCGTCACGATTTACTGAAGTAAACAGTCTACAAACCACCTCTCCGTTGGTAAAATATTGACTATTATTCACTCAAACATAATACGAGTCGTGAACAACTTCTCATTATGAGTCAGAACTTATTTCAAGTTCAACCATGTTTGTAGTTTGTGTCAAAATGTGGTTGTGGTTCTGGTCGAGATTTGGGAGGATTTGGGAGGATGTGGTTCGAAACACACAGCATTGTGGCAGGAAGATGTTAATCCAGGTCGGGGGAAAAATGTGCTGTTCCAATAGACAGATATATCTAACAGTCGTACACGAAGCTTGTCAAATGCTAGTGACTCCCTCTCTCAGAATTATGATTTTGATGGCTCGCTATACACACTCGTTGATTTATGCTGCGCCGTGAGTTCTGCGGAATTGTAAACAGTGATATTCAGGTTTGTGAAGTGAACATAATTCATCACAAACTTGCTGTCATAGCGTGTTATGTCTGCTGGTGTAGTCCAGAGTTTGACAGATGACTTCTTTTTTTAACCGGAGAATAAACAGAAAATGAAATATAATGTTGAAATATTGTCACTGTTGTCAGAAATCCGTTTCAATCTTTTTTGTGGGACTGTGTTGGGGGAGAGAGAGAGCTTTAAAAGACTGACTTGTGCATAAAGTCTCCCAGTAATAAAGTCTCCCAGTAACAGAGCTGAGTCACTAATCCCCCTTGTTCAGGGACACGGTGCACACCGGCGCCAACGTGGGAGAGTGAAGAACAACATCACACCTTTCCTTTGCGGAGGGTAAGCCATCTCTGTAGACTCATATGTCTGTAAGCCATCTCTGTAGACTCATATGTCTGTAAGCCATCTCTGTAGACTCATATGTCTGTAAGCCATCTCTGTAGACTCATATGGGACCAGAGGGTAAGCCATCTCTGTAGACTCATATGTCTGTAAGCCATCTCTGTAGACTCATATGGGACCAGAACAAGGAAGTGAAAGCGGGGAAGGATCGCAAACAACCTGCGACAAACACACACACACAGTAACAAACACACACAGCAACAAACACACGCAGCAACAAACACACACAGCGACAAACACACACAGCGACACAATACACACAGCAACAAACACACACAACAACACACAGCAACAAACACACACAACAACACACAACAACACACAGCGACAAATACACACAGCGACAGACACACACAGCAACAAACACACACAGCAACAAACACACACAACAACACACAACAACACACAGCAACAAACACACACAACAACACACAGCAACAAACACACACAACAACAACACAACACACACAACAACACACAGCAACACAACACACACAGCAACACATACACACAGCAACACAACACACACAACAACACACAGCAACAAATACACACAGCAACACAACACACACAACAACACACAGCAACACAACAACACAACAACACACAGCAACACAACAGAGTGAGTAAACAGGAAACGCTAGCCCCGTGGCGGGGGCGTGTGATGACAAAGCGAGGTACCACTGTGTTGCTGGTGTTGTTCGTCTACTTCCTCCCTCCCTCGGCAGGGAACGGGGGTCTCCTCTCGAGTGTGTGATGTCCTCCTGTGTGCCTGCTAGCCAAGCTGCTATTTAGATGACACAGCCGTCCCACAATGACAATGCTGTTGTAGTACAGGGGTAGGCTAACTGTCAAGGTGACTTTGACACACAGGCAGGCAGCAGCAGCATGATGTGGGGGCCGTAGCGCTAGCTAAGCCAATGTTGACAGTACGGCTTTTCCACAGTGTGGGTTGTCAAGTGCCTCTCTGGCCTCCAACCAACACAGCGAAACGCACCGTCCTGGCAACCCGCCGCCAACATCGAAGGGACCGTATAACTTAAGAGATTATATAATAATAATATAGATGAACTAGATGAACACACACAGTTCTATGCTTTTGAACACGTCCTAAAACAAATGTATGTTTACATAAGTCATTATCACTTACTGGTATAGCCTCCGACAAACGAGAACAGTGAATCCAATCCACAGATGATTTAATTTATACTAAATTAAGTATTTAGTGATCATCAAACTGTTGTTTATTTATATCGAGTGGGTACTTTGGAAACTTCAAGTTGGTGTTATGAAAAAAAGGAACTTTCAGAGAAAATGAGCCAATCCACTCACCTGCCTCTTGGTCACATGGCCTTCTAGCGATCACATTGCCCTGTTGTGCATTGGGAGCCTAGGGAAGCACTAAGAGAGTGAAACATCCTGCTTTGAAGTCCATCCATCACTTCAATCAATCAATCACATTTATTTCTATAGCACATTTAAACATGACACTTGTCAACCAAAGTGCTTTACAGTAAAAGTACCTGTTCCAACAGAACAACAGAGGAACAGAACAACACGTCACAACAAACAAGGCAGGAGTCAGAGTGAGTCAGGGAACGCTAAGGAATACAAATGAGTTTTGAGCTCAGGTTTAAAGGACTCGATAGGAGGGCAAAATCTGATGGACATGGGGATGCTGTTCCAGAGGTCAGGGGCTGCGACAGCAAAAGCACGCCACCCCCCCCCCCCCTAGACTAGAGGTTGAATATACGGGTGGTTAGGAGACCCTTATCAGCAGATCAATGACTCCATGAAGGTTTTTACATCGATTCAGGTAGTAGGCCTACATTTCCGAGCTTTAAGAGGTGGGTTTTGAGGGCCTGTTTAAATGTTGGGAGGGTGCTGGCCTGTCTGATGTGGTTGGGGAGGGCCTTCCAGAGGGACGGGGCTGCGGCTGAAAAGGCCCTGTCACCCCAGGTCCGGAGCTTGGCCCTGGTGGTCTTGAGGGTGGTTTCCTCAAACCTTCAATGAAGGTTTTTTTTACATAGATTCAGGTAGTAGGCCTACATTTCCTCCCAAGTCGCCCAAAGATGAGTTGAACACCATCATGCTGTCGTACTACCAGCCTCATTACAGACAGAAAGGGAGGCACTTCTGAGCACTTTGGAGAAAGGGAAACATTCCTGGTCTTGCGGTTGAACCGTCGAACGCTGTAACGAGATACCCCTCTTCCCAGGGTGAGGAACGGAAGTTAGCACAGTGTGGACAAACGGCTTATGGGGCAGGGGGATCGGAGTATATATATTCGAAAGGGGGGAAAAGAGAAAAAGGTCTTAAATCTGAGTGTTTAGAGGAAAGAAGGGGATTTGTCTGACAGGTCGCTGATAGGCTGCTTATTATCCGATAAGGAGAGACTTCTGCAACCCCCCCCCCCGAGGGTAAGAAGCCTCATATTATTGAGTCCCTCCAATATAGACTCAGTAGAAAGGCCTCATACTACTTTGGGCCAGAGAAAATTGATGCACTCAATTGCTTCCTCAGTTTAGTCCCGTCCCCCCCCACTCCCACCACCACCACAACAAGGTTAGAACCGTACCACTATGTTCACTACATCTCTCCCCCGTTTTCAGTTTTAATTTAAATGAATTCACAACCCGGAATTCCGTTTATACTCGCTACGCTAATGCTACGCTAACACCTGGAGGAACGAGAGTGGCGAGGATCACTGCGGGGCCTGCCCCCCCCCCCCCCCCCCCCCCCCCCCCCATGCGACACACAAGCCCTCCTGACACATTTAATAGGTTTCAAATGAACAACAGTGAAGAGTTTGGCGTGTCTGACAGTCGCTGAT
>NW_027662663.1:10000-14554 GCF_963989245.1 Nansenia antarctica | reverse complement strand
TGTCTCTCTCTCTTTATCTCTCTCTTTTTCTCTTTCTCTCTCTTTATCTGTCTCTCTCTTTATCTGTCTCTCTCTTTATCTCTCTCTCTCTCTCTCTCTTTCTCTCTCTCTATCTTTCTCTCTCTCTCTCGCTCTCGCTCTCTCTTTATCTTTCTCTCTCTCTTTATCTCTCTCTCTTTCTCTCTCTCTCTTTCTCTTTCTCTCTCTCACTCACTCTCTCTTTATCTCTCTTTCTCTCTCTCTTTTTCTCTCTCTCTCTCTCTCTTTTTTTCTCTCTCTCTATCTTTCTCTCTCTCTCTCTCGCTCTCGCTCTCTCTTTATCTCTCTCTCTCTCTCTTTCTCTCTCTCTCTTTCTCTCTCTCTCTTTCTCTTTCTCTCTCTCACTCACTCTCTCTTTATCTCTCTTTCTCTCTCTCTTTTTCTCTCTCTCTCTCTCTCTTTTTTTCTCTTTCTCTCTCTCTCAGCCTTACTTTACTCTGCACACAAATCTACCAGAGTCAGTTAGTGTCCATTGTAAGTATCACAAGTTTATCACTAACACAAAAAAACACAAGACATACACCCACTAATACTGCAGGAACACAGAGAACTTAAAGCGACATGCAGAAGACAATCCGACAATGATTGAAAAATTGCTGAAAGTAATGATGAACAGGTGAGAAAGGACATGCTGATCTGCTGACCAGATAGAGGTGGCACAACCGTACCTAAGAAGCAATGGAGGCCGGTGGAGGTAGACATCGGAAGATGGGTTAAATGTGTGTGTGTGTGTGTGTGTGTGTGTGTATCCCATAGCTCTTTACTGTATCAACTTGACATTGGCCCAGTTAAACCAACAAACTCGCCTTTCTCTCATTCTGACCTCTGACCTGGATTTCCTCATCAATTCACTTCCACTTCCTTCCTGTAGCCCTCACTCACACTCACACACACACACACACACACACACACACACACACACGCACGCACACACACACACACACACACACTCACACATTTTAGATGCTTTATTTATGTCCACATACAAAGAACAATTCTAAAGGACATAAATACTAACAGTGCATTTTGATATCATAGAAACAATCTGTTACAGTAATGCTGAGCCAACAACCAGTTCTGCCACACACAGGATGTTATTCGCACCAGGTGATACCAGTGGGTTGACAGATACAGTATCAATACAATAAGACAGACAGTATCCCGCTCATGGGTACAGGAAGCACCGCCTTCTCCATATTGAGCGGCTACCAATAATAGCGGATATTGAGCAGTATTTTGCTAACTGTTTGGCCCTTCTCTTAGGAAGACCAGCCATATGAAGGCCTCTAACAACAGACTTATGAACATGGCCCAGGCTGCCAAATATGGCCCAGGCTGCCACACACACACACTCACACACACACACACACACACACACACACACACACACACAAACACACACTCACTCAAGCATGGTTGGTCCAGTATAGGCTACAGAGGCTCCACGTCTGACCTTTATTTTCATATGCATTCGTGAAGCAAAGTTAGCATCACATGACGACTTTGCATTGTCCTGTACATTCATTCTACACACTCACACTTGCGTACTCCCTAGTATGGTGAGTATATCCCTACATACTAGAGGTATTCACTAGGTACAGTAGGCCACTGGATGTTAGTATAGAACTGTATATAGAACTGTTAGAACTGTTAGTATAGAACTCTTACAGTTTTTCCCAATTGCTAAAACACAAAAGCCAATTCTCTAAACCAAATGACCAGTTCTCTAAACACATTTAATAAAACTAGCTCCCATTTGCCAAACCATAAACACATTTCACATGAAGACACATTTCACAAAACACAATCCTCCTTTTCTCATAAATCTAAACACATTTTGTCTTGCTAAAACACAAGTTGCAAAAAACTCTGCACAAATTCTCAAATTAAAGCTCATGTGATGCAAAATGCTTGCCACAGTCAGCAAAATTTGAACACAATGAACACACCTGGCTTCATTCATTAAACATAACGACTCAAAATGTAAGACACTTGTTGCAAATGATTGTGGTGTGTGTGTGTGTGTGTGTGTTTGTGTGGTATAGTTCCATAAATAAAAATAAAAACATCACACCCTGAACATTGTTTTCATTGAGTATTGTTGTGTGTAATGGATCCTCTGTAGTGTTTGCATTGAGTTGTGATACAGTACAGTATTGTACATGTTACGGTACATGTGGGAATACGGTACATGTACGGTACAATATTGAAATACAACTGTGAACATTCTAAACCTGCTAACTGCGACACTTTAATAAATGTGCAACAAATACTATGTGCAATATGACAACCCTTGTGTACATATTAGGATATTTATAGCACAGCACAGTGTTTTATTGTATAGTATAGTAGTATAATAGTGTACATAGCCTTTATTTATGTAAACCAGCTCTTTTTCCCTCTTTTATTTTACCCTTGGCTCTCTTGTTTTTAGTCTTTTTTCCAAGCACCAGGGGAGCCCCCCCTCCTAAATTTCGTTGTATGGTACCTGTACTGTATTACGTAATGACAATAAAGACCATTCATTCATTAATGTGGGAAAACTAGGGTTAGGGTTAGGTGCTAGGGTGCTAGGGTTAAGGTTAGGGTTAGGATTAGGGGTAGGGTTAGGGTTAGGGTTAGGGTTAGGGTTAGGGTTAGACATGCCAGCATGTACCAAGTCACCCTAGCACCTAACCCTAACCCTAGTTTTCCCACATGTACCGTATTCCCACATGTACCGTAACATACATACTGTATTTTCTGTAGATTTACATACTGTTCATATGAAACACACAAATCTATGAATGCCCAATATTCTACAGTGATATATTCTGAGAACAGATACTGTAAGGTTTCTAAAAATGTGCTTTGGCAGTTGTGAAAAAAAAGAACACTCTCACACACTGAACATTGTGTTTTCAGTTGTTTTGTTGTAGTCTGTAATGATGCTTACTGTATAGTGTTTACATTTTTGCAGGCTTTGAGCAGCTGTTTTGGTGTGAAAGTTTGAGTTTTGAAGAGAGAAGGTGTGGTTTTGTTTATGTAGCTTTAGAAAAGTGTGTTGTGTTTAGAGTTTTGGGAAAATGGAGGAAAGTTTTGTGAAATGTGTTTTAGCAATTGAGAAAAACTGTAATAGAGAACTCTTAGTATAGAACTGTATAAAACGTATACAGTACCAGTCAAAGGTTTGGACACACTTTCCCATTCAATTGAATAGAACTCTGAGTATAGATCTCTCAGTATAGATCTCTGAGTATAGATCTCCTAGTATAGATCTCTTAGTATAGATCTCCTAGTATAGATCTCTTACTATAGATCTCCTAGTATAGAACTCTTAGTATATATCTCTTAGTATAGAACTTTTAGTATACGTAGATCTCTCAGTATAGATATCTTAGTATATAACTTTTAGTATAGATCTCTGAGTATAGAACTTTTAGTATAGAACTCTTAATATAGATCTCTTAGTATAGATATCTTAGTATATAACTTTTAGTATAGATCTCTCAGTATAGATCTCTTAGTATAGATCTCTTAGTATAGATCTCTGAGTATAGATCTCTCAGTATCGATCTCTTAGTATAGAACTCTTAGTATAGATCTCTGAGTATAGATCTCTCAGTATAGATCTCTTAGAACTCCTGGTACCGATCTCTTAGTCTAGAACGTTGTGTGGTGTAGAACTCAGGAGAATGTTCTAGTGTGTCCACTCAGCCATCGCCGCGGCGCCACGCGCCCTGCCCGAGGTTTGGCAATCCCTCTCCCTCCATTTAAACACAATCAACTTAGATGGAGGGATGGAGGGATGGAGGGAGAGGAGTGGTAGGGACGTGGAGGCGGGAGCCAGGATCGATCCTCTCTCAGTTTCTCGTCCGAAGCCATGAATCTCTTCTTGTTCTTTAACCCCTCCTTCTCTCTCTCCTCCTCCTCCTCCTTTCCTGTCTCTTTCTCTCTTTTCTCCCTCTCTCCATCCCTCTCTCCATCCCTCTCTCCATCCCTCTCTCCATCTCCTCCCTTATTTTTTCTCGGCAACCACCCCTGCCTTTATTTCTCTATACTTCCATCATCTTCTCTCTCTCTCTCTCTCTCTCTCTCTCTCTCTCTCTCTCTCTCTCTCTCTCTCTCTCTCTCTCTCTCTCTCTCTCTCTCTCTCTCTCTCTCTCCTCCCCTCTGCTGTATGTGACAGTAGTTCAGTAATGAGGAGAAATGTGTCAGTGTGGCAGGGTGGAGGGGCGGGGTGTGTGTGTGTGTGTGTGTGTGCGTGTGTAAGTGTGTGTGTGCGTAATTCCGTGCCTATGTGTGTGTGTGTGTGTGTGTGTGGTGTGTGTGTGCGTGCGTGTGTGTGTGTAATTGCGTGCCTATGTGTGTGTATGTGTGCGTGCGTGTGTGTGCGTGCGTGCGTGTGAGTGTGTGTGTGTGTGTGTAATTGCGTGCCTATGTGTGTGTATGTGTGCGTGTGTGTGTGTGTGTAATTGCGTTCCTATGTGTGTGTATGTGTGCGTGCGTGTGTGTGTGTGTGTGTGTGTGTGTGTG
>NW_027662664.1:2500-8324 GCF_963989245.1 Nansenia antarctica | reverse complement strand
CCACGACACCTCCTTGTCGGTAAAGGTTGTCACTAAGCCACACCGACGAGCAGAACACACTGGGCTCTTTGTGCAAACCTTGAAACACACACATACACACACACACACTCACATACCACACACACACACACACACACATTCACACACACACACACACACACACATTCACACACACACACACACACACACACACACACACACACACACACACCAAACCTTGAAACACACACGCTCTAGCTCCAGGCTGGGAGAGACTCCTAGAGGCCAGTGACTCCAGGGCACCGAGTCAAGAGAGGCTGACACAGACAGACTGGGAGAGAGGGAGAGAGAGAGGGAGAGAGAGAGGGAGGGAGAGAGAGAGGGAGGGAGAGAGAGAGAGACAGACAGACTGGGAGAGAGGGAGAGAGAGGGAGAGAGAGAGGGAGGGAGAGAGAGAGAGACAGACAGACTGGCTGTGGTTGGGGTTGTCAGACTCCGCGTTAAGGCACTGGAGGATTTGCTGCCTCTGAGCTTTGTGCTGGGGCATGGCTACATGGCTACATGTAGAGCAATAGAGAGAGAGAGAGAGAGAGAGAGAGAGAGAGAGAGAGAGAGAGAGAGAGAGAGAGAGAGAGAGAGAGAGAGAGAGAGAGAGAGAGAGAGAGAGAGAGAGAGAGAGAGAGAGAGAGAGAGAGAGAGAGAGAGAGAGAGAGAGAGAGAGAGAGAGAGAGAGAGAGAGAGAGAGAGAGAGAGAGAGAGAGAGACAGAGACAGAGACAGAGACAGAGACAGAGACAGAGAGACAGAGAGAGAGAGACAGAGAGAGAGACAGAGAGAGAGACAGAGAGAGAGAGAGAGACAGAGAGTGACAGAGAGACAGAGACAGAGACAGAGAGAAGAGAGACAGAGAGAGAGACAGAGAGAGAGAGAGACAGAGAGACACAACCTCTGCCTCTGAGAAACACCAACTCCATCTTTCCTGTTGTTGTCTTTCCCGCTCGTTACTTTGAATCACCCAGACGCCCCTTAACTTCAGCCCTCCGCTCCCCTCCTTCCCTCCTTCCCTTCACCCCCTGTTTCCTCTGAGGAGTTGGCCCCACTCCATACCTCATTATCTCTTTTATATTTTCATTTTGTCATTTGTTGTATGGCGTTCCTTTCCCCTTGCTTCATCCTGGCCTATTAAAGGCCCTTCCCTGTGCCGAGGCATGGGGCTAAAGTCTCTGGAAGTATCCAGACCAGAGGTTTACAATGGACCCCTGACATAAAGAGAGAGGGAGAAACCTGCCTGGGCATTAGGGTTTAATGAGCGGCTGGCCGGGCGTGAAAGAGAGATAGATATGGAGGGAGGGAGAGAGAGAGAGAGAGAGAGGAGGGAGAGAGAGAGAGAGAATGTGGCTGGAGAGAGAGAGAGAGAGAGAGAAAGAGAGGGAGTAGAGTGCTAGGCAAGAAAGAGGAGAGAGAGAATGCAGGGAGGGAGGGAGGGAGGGAGGGAGCACTAGGTTCCATTATAGTGGTAGAGAAAGCTCCTGGAATACTAGAGAGGCAGGGCGTGTGCTCTGATCAGCAGCGGTGAGGTACAATTACCTTCTTTTCAAATCCTTCAGTGACACTGCGGGAAGGAAGGAGGACTTTGAAACTTGAAAGGCAGGCAGCTTCGCTTTCAACCTCAAACGCGAGCAGGAAAGGGCTCTGAAATTTGCTCAGTGCTCCCCATCCACCATTAGGTTGTTTCTTCCTCTCGCCTCCAGGCATTTAAGCGCTTTTTGAAAAGATGTTAAGAAATTCAATCACCATGGAGTGAACTGGGATAGGTCGTTTTTTTTTTTTTTTTTTTTGTGAGGCATGCTTGCTTCCCCCCCTTGGTCCACAGAGGACTGGCCCTGCTGCTTTTGTGTTGGAGAATAGAGCTAGCCTAGCGAGAATAGAGCTAGCCTAGCGAGAATAGAGCTAGCCTAGCGAGAATAGAGCTAGCCTAGTAAACCTGGATGGATGAGAAAAAAAAGGAAAGGAAATAAAAGAGGAATCTAGAATGGAGAGAGAGAGAGAGAGAGACAGAGAGAGAGAGAGAGGTTTTAGAGAGGCGCTCCTGAGGTCAGTGTTTGTACACACCTGCGTCCTCCAGATCTGAGCAAGACCTCTCACACACACACACACACACACACACACACACACACACACACACACACACACACACACACAGACACACACACACACACACACACACACACACATACACACTTTACACACTTACACAGACACACACATACACACTCACACACACACACACACATACTCAGAACGGTGGATGTGTGGATCAGGGTTATAGCTTGGCTGGCTGTAGGAAGAGAGATGGGTATATAATAATAATAATAATAATAATAATAATAATAACCTTTGTATAGCACCTTTCCTGCAAACGTTGCAGCTCAAAGAGCTTTAATCATTAAGGAAACCAGCGTCAGAAGACCTGAGAGCTCTATTGTAGGAAGAGAGGAGGTGTGGGAGTGTGTGTGTGTGTGTGTGTGTGTGTGTGTGTGGGAGTGTGAGTGGGACCTTCCCTCCTCCAGCCTTGACCTCCCGCCGGCCTGTGTTTGTTAAACCATTTAAGGTGGTACGGAGAGAAATAATGAAGCTCTTTAAGGTGGTATATGGCAGAATGATGAACCCCCACCCTGCTGGCCTCACCATGGAGACGGGGGACGGGGGGGGGATGGGGATGGTGACACTGGTGTGATTGAACTATTAGCTGCTTGACCTCCCTGACCCCTCTGAGACATTAGAGCGCTCGCTCTGAATAGAGGTGGAGGTCACCGAGAGCGAGGGAGAGAGGGAGCGAGAGAGAGAGAGAGAGAGAGAGTGAAAGGGAAAAAGAGAACGAGAGAGAGAAATCATAGGAAAAGCCAAATACGTACAAACAGTGTCCGTCTGTAAGAATATAACTACCTCCGTTTATTTTCTGTGGCTTCTAACATTTCTTTAGCCTCGTAGCATAATTGCCTAAGTCATATTTTGGCTAAATGTCGATATCTGCCTAAAGGCCGGTTTAAAGTTCTGCGTAAAATCGACGCCGTAGCCTTGCGTAGTCCCGCGTGGGCCTGCCTTGCCTACGGAGAGGGTCGACGTGCACATTTCCAAAATGTTAAGAACGCGTTCAGCGCGGTCAGTTTCTACGCAACAGTAAGCTCTGTGATTGGTCCGCTTGGTAGCACATGATTCCGACTCTCTCGTAGGCCAAAATGCGGAAGCCATGACAGAAATGTCATTCACTTTTTCTGTAATTACTTATTAATAAAGATTTGAAAAATTATGATAACCATCTTATTATCTTAGTTTAATGTCATTTCAATGCATCATAGAACTTTTATTTACAACAAGCATAACAACAAAAAGATCGCTATTATGCCGCTTTGAGCTTTGAGCTCCGTTGCGTTCCTAACCGGAAGAGGCACAGCACAGGGGCATAGAAAACACACTGCCACTAGCGATGTGACGGTGTAATTGCAGCGCGGCCTACGCAGAAGTGTAAAGTGCGAGAGCCCTTACGTAGGGAATGTAAGCTACGCACGTAAATTCGACGCAGAACTTTAAATCGGCCTTAACTGTACTCTCCTAACACTGCTGATTCAGTGTGCATTATTACCTATGCCATCAGCCTATCAGAATGCTTGTTACATTCTAAAATCACTGCCCAAGTCATCTCTTTGACATAGGCATGTTTGACACTACATACAAAGATGCATCGGCTGACCACAAGTGAAGCATGACTTAAGCCCAATTTATACGTCTGTGTAAAATCTACGCCGTAGCCTGCGTAGGTCCGGAGCCTACACCGTAGGCTCACGCGCACCTCTCCAAAAATGTAACTACGCGGCACACCAATGCAGACCGTAAGCACTGTGATTGGTCCGCTTGGTAGCACATGATTCCGACTCTCTCGTAGGCCAAAATGCAGAAGCCATGACAGAAATGTCATTTACTTTTTCTGTAATTACTTATTAATAAAGATTTGAAAAATGATGATAACTATCTTATTATAATAATAATTATTATTATAACTATCTTATTATCTTAGTTTAATGTAATTTCAATGCATTATAGACATTTTCTTTACAACAAGCATCACCAAAAAATCGCTATTATGCCGCTATGAGTAGACCGACCAACGCCACGCAGACCGACCAGCGCAGAAGTATAAATTGGGAGAGCCCCTGCGTAGGCTACGGCATAGCCACGCGTAAATTCAACGCAGAAGTATAAATTGGGCTTAACGCTATGCTAGATCTCAATACAGTGTGTGCCTACAGTCCTCGACTAACACTAACCCAGAGAACCCCTGTCCTCCACCCTTCCCCGTGGCTCCCAGCGTACTTTACAGTCGTACAGACGTCCTCAAAATCCGCGTGAGGAGATGAACCCAGGCCTCTGAAATCCCTTTATGCTAATGTTGCGCTTTGCTAGAGCAGACCTATTAATCCAGCTTTACCAGAGTAAGTGCCTTTATTCCCTTAATAAGATCACGGCTGTGCCGTATAGGATTAAATACTTATATCATAACTGACACGGTCATTTCCCCGGGATGAGCAGAGCAGCCTGGTTGTCAGTTTTCCGCGTTAAGGCGGCAGAGGATTTTGCTGCCTCTGAGCGCTGTGCTGGGGCATGGCTACATGGCTACATGGCCTACATGGCTACAGGGCTACAGGGCTACAGGGCTACAGGGCTACATGTAGAGAGAGAGAGAGAGAGAGAGAGAGAGAGAGAGCTCTCTTCATCCCTCTCTCTTTCTCTCATTCCCTCTCTCTCTGTAGTGTTACATAGCAGCTAATCTAACCCCTCTCCTCCTCTCTGCTCTTAATTGGCTTTGGGAGGCGGCTCGGCTACAGGTCATAGGGGGGCCCTTACAGCGCTAGCCGCTAGGCCGCTAGGCCGCTAATGCTACAGAACCTTTGGCGCCAGACGGCACGGCGGCACTTTGCCAGAATCTCAGCCAGACGCTAAGAGAGGCAGAGCAACAACAACCCTAACCCAGCAACAACCCTAACCCAGCAACAACCACCACCACCGCTGTGTCTGTAACCAGGGGAGGGGGTGTAACCAGGGGAGGAGGTGTAACCAGAGGAGGAGGTGTAACCAGGGGAGGGGGTGTAACCAGAGGAGGAGGTGTAACCAGAGGAGGTGTAACCAGAGGAGGAGGTGTAACCAGGGGAGGAGGTGTAACCAGAGGAGGAGGTGTAACCAGAGGAGGAGGTGTAACCAGGGGAGGAGGTGTAACCAGAGGAGGAGGTGTAACCAGAGGAGGTGTAACCAGAGGAGGAGGTGTAACCAGAGGAGGAGGTGTAACCAGGGGAGGAGGTGTAACCAGGGGAGGAGGTGTAACCAGAGGAGGAGGTGTAACCAGGGGAGGAGGTGTAACCAGAGGAGGAGGTGTAACCAGGGGAGGAGGTGTAACCAGAGGAGAAGGTGTAACCAGGGGAGGAGGTGTAACCAGAGGAGGTGTAACCAGAGGAGGAGGTGTAACCAGGGGAGGAGGTGTAACCAGGGGAGGAGGTGTAACCAGGGGAGGAGGTGTAACCAGAGGAGGTGTAACCAGAGGAGGAGGTGTAACCAGAGGAGGAGGTGTAACCAGGGGAGGAGGTGTAACCAGGGGAGGAGGTGTAACCAGAGGAGGAGGTGTAACCAGGGGAGGAGGTGTAACCAGAGGAGGAGGTGTAACCAGGGGAGGAGGTGTAACCAGGGGAGGAGGTGTAACCAGGGGAGGAGGTGTAACCAGGGGAGGAGGTGTAACCAGGGGAGGAGGTGTAACCAGAGGAGGAGGTGTAACCAGAGGAGGTGTAACCAGGGGAGGA
>NW_027662665.1:0-1000 GCF_963989245.1 Nansenia antarctica | reverse complement strand
GAAATGGACAACAATGACATAGTAGTATTCGCAGTGTAGGTAGGTAGTACTGAGACACACAGACACAGATACACACCACACACGCAGCCCACACACACACCCACACACACACCCACACACACACACACCCCTTCAGACCCTGTCTGGCAGACAGCCCTGATTTAGCACAAGACTGACAAGTTGTAGTTAGCTAGCGCTGTATGAAAGCAGGGTTGCTGAAGCCGCCCTGCACAGGGGCGGGGGAGGGGAGGGAGGGAGGGGGAGAGGGAGTGGGGGAGAGGAGGTCACAACAGCAGGTCAGTGTGAATGAGAGGCCTCAGTCTTCCCCACTCCTGTGATCAGGAGAGTAAACTAACAGCTTAGGAGCCACTGATCAGAGTGGACTTGGCAGCCGGTGTTTGCGTGCGTGTGTGTGTGTGTGTGTGTGTGTGTGTGTGTGTGTGTGTGATGACGTGGTGGGAGACTTGCGACAGAGACCTCTGGCTGTGTGTCCAAGGCTGGGGTGTGGGGCTGCTGTGTGTGTGTGTGTGTGTGTGTGTGTGTGTGTGTGTGTGTGTGTGTCCAAGGCTGGGGTGTGGGGCTGCTGTGTGTGTGTGTGTGTGTGTGTGTGTCCAAGGCTGGGGTATGGGGCAGCTGTGTGTGTGTGTGTGTGTGTGTGTGTCCAAGGCTGGGGTGCGGGGCTGCTGTGTGTGTGTGTGATATGATGCGTTTTGTGTGACTATGCCAAAATGTTGTGTGCCTATCAAATATTGCAATACTCATTGTTTAGCCTTAAACATATTTTATGTGTGCCCACTCTCAGTAGTTAACAACATCTTTAGGAGCAGGCACATACCATATCAAGTAACAGTGAGAACTCTAAGGACCAGTATAGGTTACCAGTGGTCAGCAAGAGCAGAACAGCATGAACACAGCATAGCCATGTATGGGAACTAATGTCAAGTATTGTAAGTTACGAGGTAAAGCTATTTCCCTCTCTGAGAACTGTATATAAGCTGTA
>NW_027662666.1:10000-35000 GCF_963989245.1 Nansenia antarctica | reverse complement strand
TTGACTCATGAGTGAACAGCGAAAATGGCTGGACGGCACAGCTTGGGATTCCATTGAAGTTACAGAGAACTATGTGTGAAAGAGGCTTAAATGTTGAAATAACAGTAATACAATGTTCATTGATAAAATGACATAAGGGGCGCTGGACTGAGGAACAGCATAGGCACAGTACATCGTCATAATAGCGATTTTTTTGGTTATGCTTGTTGAACCTGTATCACCGTGTGTCTCAGACCTGTGGCCGTGTCTGCACAGAATGTGTGGTCCTCCTGGTCTACTGACCTTTTCTGGAATGTTGTCAGTATTATTTGGGTCTTTTGGAGGTTCTCTGTCAGGGCCTGGGTCTCACAGAACCTGTCTGCTAGCTCCAGGTGCTGCTGTACAACACCAGTTAGAACAACACCAGTTAGACCAACACCAGTTAGACCAACACCTGTTAGACCAACACCTGTTAGACCAACACCAGTTAGACCAACACCAGTTAGAACAACACCACTTAGACCAACACCAGTTAGAACAACACCACTTAGACCAACAACACCTGTTAGAACAACACCTGTTAGACCAACACCAGTTAGACCAACACCTGTTAGACCAATAACACTTAGACCAATAACACCTGTTAGACCAACACCTGTTAGACAAACAACACTTAGACCAACACTACTTAGAACAACACCTGTTAGACCAACACCACTTAGACCAACACCACTTAGACCAACACCTGTTAGACCAACACCTGTTAGACCAACACCACTTAGACCAACACCTGTTAGACCAACACCTGTTAGACCAACACCACTTAGACCAACACCACTTAGACCAACACTACTTAGAACAACACCTGTTAGACCAACACCACTTAGACCAACACCTGTTAGATCAACACATGTTAGACCAACACCACTTAGACCAACACCACTTAGACCAACACCACTTAGACCAACAACACTTAGACCAACACCTGTTAGACCAACACCTGTTAGACCAACACCACTTAGACCAACACCTGTTAGAACAACACCTGTTAGACCAACACCACTTAGACCAACACCTGTTAGACCAACACCTGTTAGACCAACACCACTTAGACCAACACCTGTTAGACCAACACCTGTTAGACCAACACCACTTAGACCAACACTACTTAGATCAACACCTGTTAGACCAACAACACTTAGACCAACAACACTTAGACCAACACCTGTTAGACCAACACCTGTTAGACCAACACCACTTAGACCAACACCTGTTAGACCAACACCTGTTAGACCAACACCACTTAGACCAACACCTGTTAGACCAACACCTGTTAGACCAACAACACTTAGACCAACACCTGTTAGACCAGCACCTGTTAGACCAACACCACTTAGACCAACACCTGTTAGACCAACACCACTTAGACCAACACCTGTTAGACCAACACCACTTAGACCAACACCTGTTAGACCAACACCACTTAGACCAACACCTGTTAGACCAACACCTGTTAGACCAACACCTGTTAGACCAACACCTGTTAGACCAACACCACTTAGACCAACACTACTTAGATCAACACCTGTTAGACCAACACCTGTTAGACCAACACCTGTTAGACCAACACCACTTAGACCAACACTACTTAGATCAACACCTGTTAGACCAACACCTGTTAGACCAACACCTGTTAGACCAACACCACTTAGACCAACACCTGTTAGACCAACAACACCTGTTAGACCAACACCACTTAGACCAACAACACTTAGACCAACAACACTTAGACCAGCACCAGTTAGACCAACACCACTTAGACCAGCACCAGTTAGACCAACAACACCTGTTAGACCAACATCACTTAGACCAGCACCAGTTAGACCAACACCACTTAGACCAACACCTGTTAGACCAACACCTGTTAGACCAGCACCAGTTAGACCAACACCACTTAGACCAGCACCAGTTAGACCAACAACACTTAGACCAACACTACTTAGACCAGCACCACTTAGAACAACACCACTTAGACCAACACCTGTTAGACCAACAACACCTGTTAGACCAACATCACTTAGACCAACACCTGTTAGACCAACACTACTTAGACCAGCACCACTTAGAACAACACCTGTTAGACCAACAACACCTGTTAGACCAACATCACTTAGACCAACACCTGTTAGACCAACACCACTTAGACCAACACCTGTTAGAAAAACACCACTTAGACCAACAACACCTGTTAGAACAACACCACTTAGACCAACACCACTTAGACCAACACTACTTAGATCAACACCTGTTAGAACAACACCAGTTAGACCAACACCAGTTAGACCAACACCACTTAGACCAACACCACTTAGACCAACACCACTTAGACCAATGCCACTTAGACCAACACCACTTAGACCAACACTACTTAGATCAACACCTGTTAGAACAACACCAGTTAGACCAACACCACTTAGACCAACACCTGTTAGAACAACACCAGTTAGACCAACAACACCTGTTAGACCAACAACACCTGTTAGACCAACACCACTTAGACCAACACCTGTTAGACCAACACCACTTAGACCAACACCACTTAGACCAACAACACCTGTTAGAACAACAACACCTGTTAGACCAACACCACTTAGACCAACACCTGTTAGAACAACACCACTTAGACCAACACCTGTTAGAACAACACCAGTTAGACCAACACCACTTAGAACAACACCTGTTAGACCAACACCACTTAGACCAACACCACTTAGACCAACACCACTTAGACCAACACCTGTTAGACCAACACCAGTTAGACCAACACCACTTAGAAAAACACCACTTAGACCAACAACACCTGTTAGACCAACACCACTTAGACCAACACTTGTTAGACCAACACCTGTTAGACCAACACCACTTAGACCAACACCACTTAGACCAACACCACTTAGACCAACACCTGTTAGAACAACACCTGTTAGACCAACACCACTTAGAACAACCCCAGTTAGACTAACACCCGTTAGAACAATACCAGTTCATCTGTAAACAGCAAACGTTTCACTTCAGCATCATGCAGTGTGACAGCAGGTAGCTAGCTATCTACAGACGATGCTAATGTTTTTAGCGTTTATTTAACACAAATGATCATCTATATAATATGTTGAGTAGAGTAGAATTACAGCTCCCTGCTAGTATAGTGGTCAGTATCCCCGGCTGTCACACGGGAGACTGGAGGGTTGTTGACATCACATCTGAGGTGTGCCGATGTGCCCTTGAGCAAGGCGCTTAACCCCAAACTGCTCCACGGGCTCCAAAGATGGCTGACCCTGAGCCCAGAGCCGAGACCTCTGTTCTCCCTGGGGGGAGACGCGTGCATAAACTACATTTCGTGGTCTCAGTACTTGTTTTCTGTTCAATGACAACAAAGTAATCCTAGAGTAGGCCTCAGCCCTGCCACGCCCCTGAAGGAAGTCATCTGTTTGCTTGTTGCCGCACGTGGTGTGGACACGTGGTGTGTGTGTACACTGACTCTGTAATATTGTATGTTTTTCACCCCCAACACCACTTTCAATTAGTTTGAATAGGAGACCTTTGTGCCAAACTGAGTCATATGTTTGTTTTGAAGCCAACAAAACATGGTTGAGCTGTTATGTGTGGATAAGTAGGGTGTGGAGATTATAAGGCGAGCTGACATTTGCTCAGGACATTTTGTTCACTGAAGAAATGAACAAGTCGGCAGTTTATGCTACAGAGTAACCCTAACGGTTATCCTAACCCAGGCTACTGTTGTATCATGTATCATTGTATCAAGACATCATATAACTCCTATTTTAGAGACTCGACACTGGCTTCCTGTTAAGCTCAGAATAGATTTCAAGATCCTTCTGCTTGTTTATAAAGCTCTCACTGGCACAGCACCAGAATATCTGAAAGACCTTTTGCTAGCATATCAGCCCAATAGAGCTCTGAGGTCTTCTGACGCTGGTTTTCTCTGTGTACCACAGAAGAGATTTGGTGAGGCTGCATTCTTATTTTATGCACCCAAATTGTGGAATGCACTGCCAGTTTACAATAGGGATGCAACCTCAGCAAATATGTTCAAGTCAAGACTAAAAACCCATCTTTTAAATATTGCCTTTAAATTATTAAAGCACTTTGAGCTGCAACGTTTGCAGGAAAAGTGCTATACAAATAAAAGTTATTATTATTATTATCAGCAAATTACTTTTTTTTTACACTTTTATTCTCTGACTACCACTGACAGATATTGACAGCTGTCAGTCTAGTGGGGGAGTGGTTGGGGGCGGGGTTAACCAGCTGTTGTTACCGCCCATTACCTGGCTGAGGTGCAGAAGTGTGAAAAGCTCCAGACCTTTGAGGGACCTTTTCTCTGCTTAGTGATTTCAGGTGTACCAACATTCAAATAAGCATATCTTCTTCAGCTTTTGTCCGATTTCAATGCATGACACATCATTTGAAAGCTTACAATCGGTCCTGTCAGAATATGTAAAAAACGGAAAAATGACTGTGGCTACTGGTTCCTCAAAACACCAGCTTCTGTCACATATTGTATATATTGGAGTGATATGTTTGTATATATTGGAGTGATACGTTTGTATATATTGGAGTGATAAATCCTTTATTCCAAATGTTGGGGGAAATGCCTGCAGTAATGACAACTCTCTCTCCCTCCCCCCCCCCCCCTCCTTCCCTCCCCTCAGGGTCGTAACGGACGTCATGAGCAGGTGACCTTCCTGTCCAACAAGGAGAAGATGGCGTCGCGGAGGAAGACGGGCGTGGTGGTGGGCGTGCTCCTGGCCCTGCTGCTCCTGGCGGGCGTGGCCGCCGTGCTGGTCTGGCTGTTCATCTGTGAGTACCTGTCTGCCTGTCTGTCTGCCTGCCTGTCTGTCTGTCTGTGTGTCTGTCTGCCTGTCTGCCTGTCTGCCTGCCTGTCTGTCTGTCTGTCTGTCTGTCTGTGTCTGTCTGTCTGTCTGTCCTAGTCTGGCTGTTCATCTGTGAGTACCTGTCTGTCTGTCTGTCTGTCTGTCTGTCTGTCTGTCTGTCCTGGTCTGGCTGTTCATCTGTGAGTACCTGCCTGTCTGCCTGTCTGTCTGTCTGCCTGCCTGTCTGCCTGTCTGTTTGTCTGTCTGTCTGTCTGTCTGTCCTGGTCTGTCTGTTCATCTGTGAGTACCTGTCTGTCTGCCTGTCTGTCTGTCCTCATATGTGCTGTTCCTCTGTTAGGGCTTTCACACCGGCAAAGAACCGTGCCGGTTCGCGTTCGGAAACCTCCGAACGTTGGCGCTGTCTGGCGAACGAGCCCGCGTTCATACCAGTTTATCGTTCGCCAGACAGCGCCAACGTTCGGAAGTTTCCGAACGCGAACGCAAACTGGCACGGTTCTTTGCCGGTGTGAAAGCCCTAAGTGAGTACTCCCAATTCGGTTGTTAGTCGTGTTTCTGGGTCCAACGTTGGCTGAGGCGCTCTCTTCGAAATGCCTCAGTCATAATAATAATTCATTATATTTGTATAGCGCTTTTCCGAGGCTCAAAGACCCTGACAATATGGGGAAAACTGGAAAGTGCTGTGTCCCTTGTTGTATGGATCCGAGTCTAAAAAACGATTGAACTGTCATTACCTCTGTAGTACACTGGTACTCTGGTGCAGGGAATTTCTGGTTTGGACCCGGAAATTGCTAAAAGTCACGTTTGAAGTCAGACTTAGCAACCGAATAGTCACTCTGTCACACACCTAAACTTAGTTCCGGTAGTCAAACTAACCCCATACCACGCTCTTAAAAGTCCACAAAAGTGTCTCTCTCACTCTCTCTCTCTCTTTCTCCCTCTCTCTCTCATCTCCTCTATGGAGGAGAGGGAAGGAGAGGAGAGGAGAGGAGAGAAAGAAAGAAAGACAGGAGAGGAGCGGAGAGGAAAGAAAGAGGAGGAGAGGAGAGGAGAGGAGAGGAGAGGAGAGGAGAGGAGAGGAGAGGAGAGGAAAGGAAAGAGAGACAGAAGGAGAGGAGAGGAGAGGAGAGGAAAGAGAGACAGGAGGAGAGGAGAGGAGAGGAGAGGAGAGGAGAGGAGAGGAGAGAGAGACAGGAGGAGAAGAGAGAGAGAGAAGGAGAGGAGAGGAGAGACAGACAGAAGGAGAGGAGAGAGCTGCAGTAGACCAGACTGAGCAGCCGGGTGTGAAGAGCTGATCAGAGGCTCTCCTACTCTGCCACCAGCTGAGCCACAGAGGACCACCAGAGTGTGTGTGTGTGTGTGTGTGTGTGTGAGAGACAGATGGAGCTGTGGGCTGCCTGTTAGTCTGTGATGAAGGGCTGACTCTCACTCAACATCGCTGACGCGCAGCGTGAAGAGTGTCTTAATCCCTCTCTCTATCTCTCTATCTCTCTCTCTCTCTCTCTCTCTCTCTCTCTCTCTGTCTATCTCTCTCTCTCTCTGTCGCTCTCTGTCGCTATCTCTCGCTCTCTCTCTTTTTAATCTTTTAATACGTACTGGGTATGACGCTCTTTGTTGATTTATTAATAATAATCTCATTATTGATGACCCAAGAGCTCTTAAAAGTCCACAAAAGTGTCTCTCTCTCTCCCCGCCCCACATACACACTTTTTCCCCCTTTTTCTCGCTCTCTTTCGGATTAGTTGAAGTCCTTAACAAGCTCTGATGTTTCTCTCTCCCTCCCTCCCTCCCCCTCTCTCCTCTCCCCCTCCACCCACCCCCCCACCATCCCACCATCCCATCATCCCTCCCTCCCCCTCTCCCCCCACCATCCCTCCATCTCCCCCCCACCAACCCCATCCCTTCCTTCCCCCATCCATCCCTCCATCCCCCCACCATCCCTCCCTCCCCCCACCATCCCCCCTTCCACCCAACCCCCCTCCACCCCCTCCCTCCCCCTCTCCCCCCCCCACCATCCCTCTCCCTCCCCCACCATCCCTCTCCCCCTCCATCCCCACCATCCCTCCCTCCCCCTCCCCCTCCCCCCTCCAGTCAAGGACCGTGAGGCGGAGGCCACCCTCAGTGAGAAGCGTGTCCCAGCTCAGATGGTGTTCAGCGGGCACATGAAGCTGGACAACCTGGGGTACAGCCAGGCCCTGGAGGACCCCCGCAGCTCTGAGTTCAACCAGCTGGCTGATGACCTGGAGGAGCTGGTGAGGAGGGGGGGGCGGAGGTGGAGGGGGTGAGGAGGAGGTGAGGGGTGGAGGAGGTGGAGGGGGGGGGGGGTGGAGGGTTGGAGGGGAGGTGAGGGGTGGAGGGGGGGGAGGTGGAGGGGTGGAGGGGAGGGTGGAGGTGGAGGGAAGGGGGTGGAGGGATGGAGGGGGTGGAGGAGGGCAGGAGGAGGGCAGGAGGAGGAGGAGGAGGAGGAGGAGGAGGTGGAGTGGCTCTTTAAATTAGCTTTTGGGAGATGATGGATGAACAACTTTCAGTAGCCTCCCTCCCTCTCCCCCTCTCCCCCTGCCCCTCCCCTGGACAGCCTACACCCGTCTCCATAGCGACAACAGTTTCCTCAGAAGGATGTTATTTAATTCCCAAGCTAGCGTTAGTGCTGTGTGATGTTAGCCTTCAGTTAGCGCTGTGTGATGTTAGCCTTCTGTTAGCGCTGTGTGATGTTAGCCTTCAGTTAGTGCTCTGTGATGTTAGCCTTCAGTTAGCGCTGTGTGATGTTAGCCTTCAGTTAGCGCTGTGTGATGTTAGCCTCCAGGCCCTGCTAGCAACGATTAGCAGCAGCAGCCAGACTGCTGTAGGAACACAGTCTGCTGCTGTCTGGAGCTGCAAGCACCCCACTGCTGTGTGTGTGTGTGGTGTGTGTGGTGTGTGTGTGGTTGTGAAGTGTGCTATGCATTATGTGTGTGTGCTTGTGTGTGTGTGCTTGTGAAGTGTGCTATGCATTATGTGTGTGTGCTTGTGTGTGTACAGTATGTATGTGTGTGTGTGTGTGTGTGTGTGTGTGGTTGCGCAGTGTGAATGGTGTGTGGTTGTGATGCATGCTATGCATTGTGTGTGTGTGTGTGTGTGTGTGTGTGTGTGCTCGCAGTGTGATTGATGTGTGGTATGCATTGTGTGTGTGCAGTGTGAACGGTGTGTGTGTGTGTGTGTGTGTGTGTGTGCGCGCGCGCAGTGTGATTGATGTGTGGTTGTAGTGTGTGGTATGCGAGGTATGTAGATAGACTGGGAACATGCACACTTGTCTTCAGGCATATAAACAGGCTCTCTGATTGGCTAATACATTCTGAATCATGTGACTGTATGGTGTGGTTGTTCACTCTGCCTGTGTCTCTCTGATTGGCTAGCACCTGTCATGTGACTGTGTCTCTATTGGCTAACACCTGTCATGTGACTGTGTGTCTCTGGTTGGCTAATACCTGTCATGTGACTGTGTCTCTTTCAGCTGGCGATAAACTACAAGAAAGATGAGTTCCTCTCCAAGTACTACACCAAGTCCGTAGTCACCGCCTTCAGGTAGGGACGCAATGCATGCTGGGAGGTTGAGTTCCTTCTTCTTCTTCTTCAGTCACTTCAGTCCTTCTTCTTCTTCTTCACACACTGTTCCATATGATGATGAACAGGCTGGGGAGGCTGGCGGAGGTAGAAATCGGAGGACGGGGCTGAGGAACATGGTGTCCTCCCATTTCCCTCTCCAGCAGCCTCCCCTGGTCGTCGCGGTGCCTAGTTTGGGGACGTGGGGGTATCATCACGGTAACTGAACGAGGTGGTGTCAGAAGCGCCGACCTTTGACCCTTCGTTTCTCCTTCGATCGTAAACACCAACATACCTCAGGACCCTGCACCAAACTGCACCAGCCTCACATTGTCGTGACTTTCTCTCCCTCTCTCTCTTTCTCTCTCTCTTTCTCCCTCTCCTTCTCTCTCTCTCTCCTCTCCCTCTCTTTTTCTTCCCTCTCTCCCTCTCTCCCTCTCACTCCCCCCTCCCTCTCTCTCCCCCCTCCTTTCTCCCCTCCTCCTCTCTCTTGCCCCCGTCTCTCTCTCTTCCTCTCCCTCTCCTTCTCTCCCTCTCCCTCTCCTTCTCTCTCTCTCCCCTCCCTCTCCCTCCCCCCTCCCTCCCTCCCTCCCTCTCCTTCTCTCTCTCTCGCCTCCCTCTCCTCCTCTCTCCCTCCTCCCCCCCTCCCCCCCTCTCCCTCCCTCCCTCCCTCCTCCCCTCCTCTCCCAGTGAGGGTGTCCTGGCCTACCACTGGTCTCAGTTTGACATCCCGGCGGACGACCTGGAGGTCCTTCCGGAGTTTTCCGAGGAGCGCGTCATGGAGCTGCTGTGGCAGGGCATCAGGGAGCAGGGCAAACGCACCCGCCAGGAGCTACGCATCAGCGAGGTCACCGCCTCACGTCAGTATTACCCCCCCAATATACCCCCACACCCCCCCAATATACCCCCACACCCCCCCAATATACCCCCACACCACCCTTCAATATACCCCCCCACCACCCTCCACCTCCCCACTATACCCCCACCCCCCCCTTTAATATACCCCCACCCCCCCCAATATACCCCCATACAACCCCTTTAATATACCCCCCCACCGCCCTCCACCTCCCCACTATACCCCCACCCCCCCCTTTAATATACCCTCCCGCCCCTTTAATATACCCCCACACCCCCCTCCACCTCCCCAGTATAGCAGAGAGGGTAGAGTCTGGGGGTTGTCTGCCACAAACGTCCTTCCACTGTGTCACATTGTGTACTGGTAATTATATACATTTTATTTTGTATTTGTTATCCTTTATTTAACCAGGGTAGTCATATTGAGACAGTCTCTTTTTCAAATGAACCCTGGCCAAGAAAAGCAGCACTTAAGTTAAAAAAGACAGTATAAAAACATACAATAGTACTGGTGGTGTTATAGTGGTGTTGAATTGGTGTTCTAGTGGTATTGAAGTGCCATTTCATGCTTTAATAAGACAACGTCCTGTTATGAAATGTAAGTGGGTTAGCTGAGATGTTCCAGATTCATCTCTGAGAGGGAACGGCCTCGCCACCTCGGCCTGGGCCTGAAGCACCGCAGGCTTCTGTTGTATGGGAGCTGAGATGGGACGATTCATCATTTCATGCAGTTTAGGTCCTCTAATGCTGTTACAGTAGCCCCCCAGACCCCCCACCACCCCCCCAGACCCTCCACCCCCCCCCCCCCCCAGACCCCCCACCACCGCCCCAGCCCCCCCCCCCTCCACCACCGCTGGCTGGTAGCCCCAGACCATAGACCGCCCACTCTCCTTTAATAAATACTAGTAGAGCTTAAATCCGTTTATTTTTGGTGGCGACCAGAAACATATTTTCTGTCCCAGTCCTCAGCCCCCCCCCCCCCCCACAACCCCCCCGCCCCCTCCATCCCCTTTCCTATCCTACAGGGGGAGGGAAAGGGAGGGGGGTGGGGGGAGGGACGGTACAGACAGTTGGCTGCCATCTTAGCAGGGCCATGGAACAGCCTACTACCCTGACACCTCAGGACCAGGCCTCAATCTGGAACAGCTCACAGATTAGTGACTCTTATCTCTCTCTCTCTTTCTCTCTCTCTCTCTCTCTCTCCCTCCATCTTTCTCTCCTACAGTGACAGACCCTCGGATGGCCAGGAACCCCAGAGCGAGTGAGTAACCCCCGCCTCCCCCCTCCTCCCTCATTATGGCAGCATACCATGCATCAACACATGATGAACAGTATATGGGTAGCCTCCTTACCATCTTTAATGTTGATTTGTGTGTGTGTGTGTGCGTGCCTGCCTGCCTGTCTGCCTGCCTGCCTGCCTGCCTGCATGCCCGTCTGCCTGTCTCTCTGTCTCTCTGTCTCTCTCTCTCTCTCTGTCTCTCTCTCTCTGTCTCTCTCTGTCTGTCTGTCTGCCTGCCTGTCTGCCTGTCTCTCTGTCTCTGTCTCTCTGTCTCTCTCTCTCTCTCTCTCTCTCTCTCTCTCTCTCTCTCTGTCTGTCTGTCTGTCTGTCTCTCTGTCTGTCTGTCTCTCTGCCTCTCTGTGTACGCTCGTGTGCCTTCCAGAGGAGTGTTTCTTCCGGCTGGAGGCCACAGACGTGTCCCAGAGCTTCGAGTCCCCGGGGTTCCCCCACCGCTACCCCCCCAGCACCCGCTGCCAGTGGCAGATCCGGGCGGACGCCAAGACGGCCATCTCCCTGCGCTTCTCCAGCTTCCACGTGGAGGACGACTGCTCCAACGACTTCGTCTCCATCTACGACTCCCTCAGCCCCGACGAGTCGCAGGCCATCACAGAGTGAGTCGTCGTTGTCGTCGTCAGTTAGCGGTCGAATAATCATTTTCTTTTTATTATGTTTTTAGGGAATTTCTCAGAGAGGAGGATAGAGACTAGTAGAGATTTGACATGAAGGATGTGTGTGTGTGTGTGTGTGAGAGAGAGAGAGAGAGAGAGTTTTGGACAGGAAGGATGGGTGAGAGAGAGAGAGAGAGAGAGAGAGAGAGGAGGATAGAGACAGAAGAGATGGACAGGAAGGATGGGTGAGAGAGAGAGAGAGGAGGATAGAGACAGAAGAGATGGACAGGAAGGATGGGTGAGAGAGAGGAGGATAGAGACAGAAGAGATGGACAGGAAGGATGGGTGAGAGAGAGAGAGAGGAGGATAGAGACAGTAGAGATGGACAGGAAGGATGGGTGAGAGAGAGAGAGAGAGAGGAGAGATGACAGGAAGGATGGGTGAGAGAGAGACTAGTGGAGATTGACAGGAAGGATGGGTGAGAGAGAGGAGGATAGAGACAGTAGAGATTGACAGGAAGGATGGGTGAGAGAGAGAGAGAGGAGGATAGAGACAGTAGAGATTGACAGGAAGGATGGGTGAGAGAGAGAGAGAGAGAGAGAGAGAGAGAGAGGAGAGATGACAGGAAGGATGGGTGAGAGTGAGAGGAGGGATGACATGCAGGATAATGTCGACGGCCGCAATCGAACCGGGGACCCTGAGATTACATGTCTGATGCCTTTTTGTGCTACGCCACCAAGCGCCGCCCCCTTATTAGTCATTTCTAGCGAACCTTTAAGGCCTTTTAACATTATGATAGTTGACCAATCAGAAGGTGGCTGCAGGCCTTTTCAAGCTCTCACCACAAACAAATACAGGGTTGCTAGGCGACGCGTGACACAGTGCTCTGACTCCGACTCTGTCATCCTCAGCCAAGGTGACACTGCTATAATACCATAACATAATACCTATGACTATAATACCTTCATATAATACCTTCATATCATATACAGTGCTGCTTGAAAGTATGTGAACCCCTTGTGCAATTATAGATTTTTTTGTTTTAACCATGAAATCTTTATTTAATCAGAACCAGTCTTTTTTTAGCTGACATAACAGGTTGATATTGACCAGTTCCATATGTTGGTTTAGAGGGAATCATGCGTGTAGTAGGAAAACTAAACTGTAAAGGAATGTGTCATGGTGGAGGTATGACAGAGGGAGAGATGTACGACTGCTCCACTGACACTGTCATTCACACCTCCCTGCCCTCTCAAGGTGTGTGTGTGTGTGTGTGTGTGTGTGTGTGTGTGTGTGTGTGTGTGTGTGTGTGTGTCTTTGGGTGTGTGTGAGTGAGTGAGTGTTGGCTTCTGTGTATGTGTGTGTCTGTCTTTTTGTGTGTGTGTGTGTGTGTGTGAGTGTGATGGAATGTGTGTGTGTGTGTGTGTGTGTGTGTGTGTGTGAGAGAATTGTCTGTCTGTGTGTGTGCCTGCGTGTGTGCATGTGTGCGTGTGCGTGTGTGTGCGCGTGTGTGTGTGTGTGTCTGTCTTTTGGTGTGTGTGTCTGTCTGTGTGTGCGTGTCTGAGTGTGAGAGATTGTTGGCGTGTGTGTCTGTCTTTTGGTGTGTGCGTGTGGGAGTGTGATGGAATGTGTGTGCGTGTCTGTGTGTGTGTGTGTGTGAGGTCTATTGATCCATACTCTAAGGTTGTGTGCATTGAAGTGGAGGGCTGTTGAGTGTTCAGCTGCAGGCTCGTCTAACAGCCTTTTGTCTGCTGCTCCTCAACCTGTTTCTCAGAGTTCCTCAGATGAGCAACTCCTCACACACACAGAGCTGCTGTCTCATACTGTTACAGCAGTTAATGTGCTGTACACACACGCCAAAACACACACACACACACACACACACACACACACGCACACACACACACACACACACACACACACACAAGCAAGCGAACACTCTCACACACAGACGCAGGCGCACGCACGCACGCACACACTCACACAAGAAAACACTCTCACACACTCAAGCCAACACTCTCACACACACAGACGCGCACGCACGCTCGCAGCACACACACACACACACACACACACACACACACACATACACACACACACACACACACACACACACACACACCCCTCAGCGAATTAAATGAAATTGTCTCATGTCTCCATAACCTTTCTTTATGTGCCCGTTGTCTAACGCAACCATATCCTGCCTGTGACTCCTCCCACACAGGAAGTGTGGCCAGCGGCCGCCTAGCAACCCCCTGCAGGTGGTGTCGTCCAGCAACATCATGCTGATCAACCTGATCACAGACAGCTCCACCCAGAGGCCCGGGTTCAAGGCCGAGTACTCCACCATCCCCATCACCACAGGTAACCATGGTAACACATACAGACACACACACCTCCACCATCCCCCATCCCGATCACCACAGGTAACCATGGTAACACACACACACACACCTCCACCATCCCCATAACCACAGGTAACCATGGTAACACACACCTCCACCATCCCCATAACCACAGGTAACCATGGTAACACACACCTAGACACACGCACACACACACAGACACACACACACACTCATATACACACCACATACACACACACACACACACTTGTGTGAGTGTTGATCCTGATGATACCAATCAACCAGAAAGCTCTACGCAAAGAACTAGGGATGTCCCGATCCGATATTGATATCGCATATCGCCGCGATATCGGTCCTGAATGCTGGATCGCAGATTGCACCAGAAAAAAATAGGCAGCGATCTGGGGCTCGCGATCCGGCGTGTCACTCACGTGATGACAACAGTAGTAGTCAGTGGTCACGGGCATGAGAGTTGGCTAGTAGCTACCTGTGTGTAATGAGTCTGACAATGTCATGATGCTAGCTGGTGAAATCATAAACCATTTGCTTACGTAATTTTTCGTTTGTTTACATAGTCTGAAACTACAGATGGTAAGCTTTCAAATGATGCGTCATACATTGAAATCGGAAAGAAATTCAAGACGACACGAGTATTTGAATGTTTGTTTGTATCAATGTTTTGCTCAAGAATGGTGACTGCTAAAAACGCTGCTAACAGCTAGCGGCTAACGTTTCGTTCTAAAACGAAAGTATTGTAACATCCCCACTGGACAGTGGTTGAAATAATGACAGATAGCTTCTCTCATGTAATCTGTGCGTTTAATTGTAAACTATCTCATACACAACTTTCTTAGTTCACCAGAGCTCTCTCTCTCCCAACAGTTTCAACAACACACACAGCACCCGCCCCCCCCCGTGACCTCCACCAATCACAGGGGTGCATTGGCACACAACACAGTAACAGTGCGAACATGAACATGAACTCAAGCATTAATGAACATTAATGAACAGGGTTGCTACACTGTTTACAAGCCAGGTATCACTTACCGGTAGCCTCTGGCAACAGTGAATCCAACCCACAGATTATAAGTATTTAGTGATCGTTAAACTGTATATTATATCGAGTGGTACTTTAAAACTTCCAAGTTGCCTGTTATGAAAAAAACGAAAAGCAGATATTGTTGACACCCCTTCGATTCTGCGACTGGTTTCTGGTCTCACCAGCGGGTGTCACCAGGCTACACTTTTAAAAAGGCTCCTATAATTGATTTGCCATTTGTAAGAGAAGATAAATAGAATAAAAACATGAAGGCACTAAAACTAGAAATCTGACAGTAACTCATTTTTTTTCTACAATGCTGAATGCTGCAGTTTAAACTGAGTCACTGAGTACTGCAGAGTACTGTTTTTGTTGCTTGAATAAAGGCTGGCAGTCTTTAATAGCCAACTGTTGTTGTGGACTATATACTGGGGAAGTATTTATTATTATTCAGGAGTAAAACAATAAATACTAATATCGGATTGATATCGGTATCGCAGATACCTGAAGCCCAGGTATCGGTATCGGTAGTGAAAAAATGGGATCGGGACATCCCTACAAAGAACTGTAATTGTTCATTTTCATGCTCTCTGCTGACAGTTAGCCACATGTTAGCATGCATGCTACACCCAGGCTGTGTATTGACACATAGACGTTAGCATGTATGCTACACCCAGGCTCAATGTCCTGACAGATATACGTTAGCATACGTGCTACACCCAGGCTGTGTGCTGACAGATAGACGTTAGCATGCGTGCTACGTCCAGGCTGTGGGCTGACACATAGACGTTAGCATGTATGCTACACCCAGGCTCAATGTCCTGACAGATATACGTTAGCATACGTGCTACACCCAGGCTGAATGCTGACACATAGATGTTAGCATGCGTGCTACGCCCAGGCTGTGCTGACTGCTGTTGTGTTTGCAGCTAAGACGTGTGGAGGCGTCCTGACTGATGGGGCAGGGGAGTTCAGCTCCCCCCACTTCCCCAGCTTCTACCCCCCCGCCCTGGACTGCAAGTGGACCATCAAGGTACCCCCCCCCCCCACCACACACACCATACACACACACACACACACGCACACATACACACATCCACACACACACGCACCTCAGAACACACACACACACACACACACACACGCACCTCAGAACACACACACACAACTCAGAACAGACACACACACACACCACCCCCAGACCTTGTCAGTGTGGCCCAGCAGGAGTGCTGAGTGTGCACAGTAGCAGCCAGCCTGTTCAGTACCTGCTCCATCTTCATCTGTCTCACACACACACACACACACACATACACCGCAGAACACACTCACACACACACACACACACACACCGCAGAACAGACACACACACACACACACACACACCGCAGAACACACACACCTCAGAACAGACACACAAACACACACACACCGCAGAACAGACACACACACTGCAGTATAGCAGCAGTCTGTAGGAGGAGGAGGAGGGGAGGTAGTCCTAACTCCGCCAGCCTCCACCTAGCCTGTCACGACAGCAGGTGGAGCAGTTGCCATGCCGTAGAGAGAGAGAGAGAGAGAGAGAGAGAGAGAGAGAGAGAGAGAGAGAGAGAGAGAGAGAGAGAGAGAGAGAGAGAGAGAGAGAGAGAGAGAGAGAGAGAGAGAGAGAGAGAGAGAGAGAGAGAGAGAGAGAGAGAGAGAGAGAGAGAGAGAGAGAGATCTGGATCTGTTGTTCCATTGGACTAGCGTCTGGACTGCCAGCTGCTCTCTGCTACACCACCCACACTAACATGCCCCCCCCAAAAAAAAAACAATAACCATGCTGTCAAACATCTGATCTTCTCTGTCTTTTCACATGTGCAGGAGTGTCTAGGGATTAGGAGCTAGGGGATAGGAGCTAGGGGGTAGGATCTAGGGATTAGGGGATAGGAGTTAAGGGCAAGGAGCTAGGGAATAGGGGGTAGTAGTTAGGGAATAGGGGGTAGGAGCTAGGGGATGAGGGCAAGGGTGTAGGAGCTTGGGGATGGTAGTTAGGGAATAGGAGCTAGGGTATAGTTGATAGGTGCTATGCCCATATTGACCCTCCCTCTTCCCCCTCCCCTCCCCTCCCCCCAGGTGCCAGCAGGGAAGAAGGTGCGTGTGAAGTTCACCATGTTCCGTATGAAGGAGCCGGGCGTGGACGTCAGAGTCTGTCACAAGGACTACGTGGAGGTCATGGACAGGAAGTAAGAGAGAGAGAGAGAGAGAGAGAGAGAGAGAGAGAGAGAGAGAGAGAGAGAGAGAGAGAGAGAGAGTGTGTGGGTCTGTCTGTGTGTCTGTGTGTCTGTGTCTGTGTCTGTGTCTGTGTCTGTGTCTGTGTCTGTGTGTGTGTGTGTGTGTGTGTGTGTGTGTGTGTGTGTCTGTGTGTGTTAGGGATGGACGGTTTCCAATTATTGAAACCGAAAAACCGTCAAAGACTAAAACCGGGGTTTTCCGGTTAACCGAAAATAAAAAATAAAAAAATATACAAAAAAAGATCGCCAATTTCAAATAATTGAGCCCTACTGCTACAATACACTCATGTCAAACACCATTAAAACACCGTAAGCACAGTCGCAACACATTTAGGCTACTTAGTTTCACAAATATAAGTGGAAAGGCAGACTTTTGTAAGCTACACCATACATGAAAACACATGAACACTTAACACACCAGCTCCTCTGATCCAGGGTGCACGCCTGCACGGAAGATCATCTCTTGGAACAGCGTCTTCATTGAATGAACTGCTTTCTCAATATCTTGGTTCTTAGACAAAGTTTCATCTGCTGCTCAATGTATTTAAATATTTGAATACTGCTCAATAATCACAGAAATATTAGACTTAGAATTATGCAGTGAACATACTTAAAGCTTTTCATAAAAACCACATGCCGCGAGACTGACTCGTCCTGAACTGTCGTAAGTCAATCAACAAAGAATGCCCCATCAAAATAAAAGTGCCCATGGTAGAGCTGTCAAAATAGAGCTTTCAAAATAAATGTACTAATACAGATAGAGATAAATACAGAACTACCTTTGCGTCACTAAGTGACCGCGTATCTTCTGAGACATGCGTTCTGTCATCACTTTCAGTAGCGCCTTCACACAGTGGCGCTGTGCACAAACACTCTTGATCCGTATAGCTCTTGTTTTATTATATTGTGGTTTAGTAAATACTGCACTTGGAGTTACATTCAATGCATGATTTGTGCTATAGAACATAAATAAAGTTTGATTGATTGATATCAAATCACATTTTATTTCTATAGCGCATTTCTCACAAAAGTGACCCAATGCGCTTTACAGAGAGCAGCGAAAATGATCTTATTAAATGTAAGCGAGTAATTGTAAAAAACCTTTCCTATCTACCAATAACTGAAGGCAACTATCTTTCCCATAGAGTGATTCGTTACCCTTAAATATAATCCCAATTAGATATTAATCTTCAGTTATTCTTCACAACTGACCAAACCTCTCACTCATTGCGCGGCAGATTCAGACTGTATCATTGTTATTTTCACACACGACAAACATGTGACATGTTCCAGTTTTATTCTTTGAACAACATAGAATATACAATAGAATAGAAAACGTTCGCGCTCATTCACGCTAGCCATTGTTTTTTTTCTCCTCACTCTCTGCTCTGAAGAGAAGCTGTCACGTGACCCGTCTTTTTATACATGTCATTTATTTGACAAGTTATAACAAAGTTATAGTGTTTACAAAATCACTTTTATAGCATCTTCAACCACACACTCTTGTACACACTCTAGGCATGTATTATATAGCAATCTATGATATTTTGATAAAATGTAAAAAATAAAAAAATAAAAAATAAAAATAAATAAATCCGGTTTCAGACGGTTTTGATAAAAAAACGTTTCTATTTTTATAAACCCCGGTTTTCGGTATAACCGAAAAACCGTCCATCCCTAGTGTGTGTGTGTGTGTGTGTGTGTGTGTGTGTGTGTGTGTGTGTGTCTGAGTGTGGGTCTGAGTGTGGGTCTGAGTGTGTGTGTGTGTGTGTGTGTGTGTGTGTGTGTTTCTGTCTGTCTGTCTCAGGGACTGTGGGGGGATGTCCTCCCTAGCCCTGACCAGCAAGACCAACTCTCTGTCCCTGACGTGTGTGTGTGTGTGTGTGTGTGTGTGTGTGTGTGTGTGTGTGTGTGTGTGTGTGTGTGTGTGTGTTTGTGTGTGTCTCAGGTACTGTGGTGAGATGTCCTCCCTGGCCCTGACCAGCCAGACCAACTCTCTGGACGTGATGTTCCACTCTGACGAGTCCTTCACAGACAAGGGCTTCCTGGTTCAGTACAACGCCTACGACCCTAGCAACCGTGAGTGGCCCCAGTGTTCTATGCGGCCTTCACCTAGCAACAACACTTAAAATACTAACACTATAGTCTTTACCTAGCAACAACACTTAAAATGCTAACGCTAGGGTCTTTACCTAGCAACAACACATAAAATGCTAACGCTATCAAATTGAAGCTTCGTAATGTAATATACACATTTGTCTGTGGAACAAAGTCACAGAATAAAGTCACTGAGTTTAATAGTATGTGGATGGCGTCATCTCGCTCTCCTGCGGTGGGGTTTAGACCTATCCAGTCCTCTCAGATCTACTCTACAGGCGTGTGTCTGGAGGGAGGTAGGCAGCAATGTGTTAGGACCAGATAAAGCGTCTCCGTTCGACATCATCAGGGTAGCGTCGGATCACTCAGAAGCAATTACCCGGGGAGAGGAGGAGGAGGAGAGAGGGAGTAGAGAGGGAGGAGAGAGAAGGGGGGGAGAAGAAGGAGAGAGAAGGAGGAGAGAGAAGGATAGAGAAGGAGAGAGAAGGAGAGAGAAGGAGAGAGAAGGAGAGAGAAGGAGAGAGAAGGGAGAGAGAGAAGGAGGAGAGAAGGGAGAGAGAAGGAGGAGAGAGAAGGAGGAGAGAGAAGGAGGAGAGAGAAGGAGGGAAGAGAAGGAGGGGAGAGAAGGAGGAGATAAGGAGGAGAGAGAAGGAGGAGAGAGAAGGAGGCGAGAGAAGGAGGAGAGAAGGGAGAGAGAAGGAGGAGAGAGAAGGAGGAGAGAGAAGGAGGAGAGAGAAGGAGGAGAGAGAAGGAGGGGAGAGAAGGAGGGGAGAGAAGGAGAGGAGAGAAGGAGGAGATAAGGAGGAGAGAGAAGGAGGGGAGAGAAGGAGGCGAGAGAAGGAGAAGAGAGAAGGAAGAGAGAAGGGAGACAGAAGGAGGAGAGAGAAGGAGGAGAGAAAGAGAGAATGGGGAGAGAGAAGGGGGGGAGAGAAGGAGGAGAGGAAGAGAGAAGGGAGACAGAAGGAGGAGACAAGGAGGAGACAGAAGGAGGAGAGAGAAGGAGGAGAGAGAGGAAAGCAGCCCGGCTAAGATATATCCGCCGTTGCCGTGGTTACCGAGGTGACACAGGCGAACGTTCCGTTCAGCCTCAAACCTCGTCTCCGCTCTATTCAACACAACAATGGACGTCCAGCAGAGGAGTTTAGGAGTCGATATCGATTTCCGAACTGTTCCTGAGTTAAAAACATTTAGTATTGTTGTGTTATAATGTTGAATATGAACTTGTTTTCTTTGCAGTGTTCAAGGTCTGAGAACACTGCATCTTCTTTGGTTATTTTGCCGAGTTGAGTTGTCATTTTAATAATAATAATAATAATAATAATAATAATAATAATACATTAGACTCAGTGGTGTGCCGTCAGGGCCAGCAAGGCCTTCTCTGCTGGCCTAAACATCATCAGAATATACATTTAATTTTTATATATTTTTTCTACAAATATGTATTAAATTATTCCCGTAGTCTATTCTCTTCATTTCATAGCTTTCCTCTTGGTTGCGCTGCTTCCAGACATTTGGAGGGCTGGCCTTTAGCTTTTATCCAATCAAATTCAGCCATAATGTGTTGCCAGGGTACCAAGAAATCTGCCCGCCTGCAGATTCAACAGTGGCGCGAGTACAGATTGTAATTTAAAGTGAGCGAGAAAAGAGCTGTGGCGTACCGTGGTCAGATCTCGAGTTGGCGAGCAAATCCAAGCAAATCCGACGAAGGGGCTTTCTGGATGGCGGAGCACCTGATCAGCACCTGCACGTCTTTTGATTGGATACAAACTATTGGGAGGCGGAGCTAACACACTGAACTTGATCTAGCTAATTTGTGTAGATGGAAGCTGTTGTTCTACAAGCCGAACCCCGACGTTAGCGACGCTATCCATGTAAAAGGACTTATTGGTGGAACTGATCAACTGTACAACAGAGTCATTGTTGAGGAAAGAAAGGAGGATGGATTTTGTGTTCAAATAATCAGTTGTTTTGGTGAGTACAAAGCATTTAATGTTTTCTGCAAGAGATGTAGACATACGGAGCGACCCTGGGGTTCGTAGATAGATTGATTGATTGAGAACTTTATTAGAAGATGTGCAGAAGTAGGTACATGAAAGTACATATTACATACAAGGTCAACTAACAGGATAAAAACCCAAGAAAGCCACTGGCTTATTTCAATTGGGGTCCTTGATAGAGTGTGTGGTGTGGTGCGGTGCACTGGCGGTGCACTGGCTCAGCTGTGTGAGTAATAAGTGGGGCTTCAATGCGATCTTTTAACCACTTCCCGGGCTGCTACCATGGAAAACGACACACCCCCGTGACCGTATGAACACGAGGAAGATAACCGGCCTTAAATGGAACCTCGATACGGTTCTCCTATCGAGATCGACAGACCGCAAAGTTCGGGAAATAACTGACGCTTTCGTTTTCATGCAATGAATTGAATACACCCAGACTAGGTGCCGCTATAATAACAATGGCAACGCCCGGTTATACTGCGTTTCTGTCTAAATATATAGTTTCTAGAGCCATGGCGTGTCATAATGATGGTATTAAGAGGTGGAATAATTCAGGTAGGACATCACTGAAGGCCTAGGTGTGAAATGCACCGCCCGCCACTGATTAGACTTATATAGCGCGTTTCTAGACACTCAAAGACGCTTTACAAACTGAAAAGAAAAAAACGAAATGCTCTAAATGACAATCTTTTTATTTGGGAGAAATCAGTAGACAATCACAAAAATGTTTTTTGTATTCAAACACATAGGCCTACCTATACGTAGTAAAACCAGGGAAACTGATAATCTTGCAGTGATCTCTTAAATATTTCCAGAGCTATATATGTATATATAATAATAATAATAATAATAATATTGCCCCAGCAATGACACACACACACACACACACACACACACACACACACACACACACACACACACACACACGCACGTAAATGCGAGCACACACACGCAAGTGCGCAAGTGCACACACACACACACACACACATTCACACACACACATTCACACACACACATTCACACACACACATTCACACACACACATTCACACACACACACACACATTCACACACACACACACACACACACACACACACACACACACACATACGTAAATGCGTGCGCACACACACACACACACACACTCTCTCTCTTTCTCACACACACACACACACACACTCACACACACACTCACACACACACACACGCCTACACACACACACACACACACACACACACACCTACACACACACACACCTACACACACACCCCCAACCCACACACACACACACACCCACTCACACTCACACACACACACACCTACACACACACACACCTACACACACCTACACACACCTAGACACACACACCCAGTCGTGCGCCCTCTCTCCTGTCGCGGTCCCGGTGTCAGTAATGGATTTATAATTACACTGATCAATAGGGAGGCCGGGCCGGCTGCCTGACGGATGGACTGAATACACGCTGTCATTACCTCATACTCCCTCTGTCACCCTCCTCCGCTCTCAATCCCTCTCTCCCTCCCTCCGCCTCGCAATCCTTCTCTTCCTCCACGTCTCCTAATGGCTCTCTCTCTCTCTCTCTCTCTCTCCATTGACATCTCTCTCTCTCTCTCCATCCATCCCTCTCTCTCTCTCTTTCTCTCTTCACCTCTCTCTCTCTCTCTCTGTCCTCCCCCTCTGTTTGCGAGTGTTTCTGTGTAAGTAAGTAAAGTTTATTTATATAGCACTTATCACAGACCTGCAGTCACAAAGTGCTTTACATAGGCTATAAAAACATCATTAAAGAGCAAAAGTAATAGCAGGTTAAAAGAAATGAGTAAACAAGGAACAAATAACAAGTGTACAACAAATAATAACAAGACACAAAAAGACAGGCTTTTGGTGTCCTAACATGTTTGCGTGTGTCTCTGTGTCCTAGCGTGACGTAACATGTTTGTGTCTCTCTGTCCTAGCGTGTCCTAACATGTTTGCGTCTCTGTGTCCTAGCGTGTCCTAACATGTTTGCGTCTCTGTGTCCTAGCGTGTCCTAACATGTTTGTGTCTCTGTGTCCTAGCGTGTCCTAACATGTTTGCATCTCTGTGTCCTAGCGTGTCCTAACATGTTTGCGTGTGTCTCTCTGTCCTAGCGTGTCCTAACATGTTTGCGTGTGCGTCGGGGATCTGCATTAAGAAGGACCTGCAGTGTGACGGCTGGAACGACTGTGGGGACATGAGTGACGAGATGAAGTGCAGTAAGTCTCCCCCCACCTCACCCCTTCTCACCCTGCCTCCCCCCTTCTCACCCCTCCTCCCCACTCATCACCCCCCCCCCCCCTCACCCCTCTTTCCCCCTCCTCACCCCTTCCTGACCTCACCCCTCCCCTGACCTTACCCTGCCTCCCCGCTTCTCACCCCTCCTAACCTCACCCCTCCCCTGACCTCACCCCTCCTCCACCCTCATCACCCCTCCCCTGACCTCACCCCTCCCCTGACCTCACCCTGCCTCCTCCACCCTCATCACCCCTCCCCTGACCTCACCCTGCCTCCTCCCCCCTCGTCACCCCTCCCCTGACCTCACCCTGCCTCCTCCCCCCTCGCCACCCCTCCCCTGACCTCACCTCACCCCTCCCTGACCTCACCCCTCTCATAGCTCACCTCACCCTGCCTCACCCCACCTCACCCTATCTCACCCCACCTCAACCCTCCTCACCCCTCCCCTGACCTCACCCCGCCTCCCCCCACCTCACCCCTCCTCTGACCTCACCTCTCTGCACCATGACTTCACCTCTCTGTAACCCTGTGTGTGTGTGTGTGTGTGTGTGTGTGTGTGTATTCCAGAGTGTGAGAAGGACCAGTTTGCGTGTGACAACGGCATGTGTAAGCCTAAGTACTGGGTGTGCGACCGCGTCAACGACTGTGGGGACGAGAGCGATGAGAAACAATGCAGTGAGTAACGTCCCTCTACCTCCCTCTTTCCCTCTAACCCCTCATCCCTCTATCCTCTCCTCCCTCTATCCTCTCCTCTATCCCTCTATCCTCTCCTCTATCCCTCTATCCTCTCCTCTATCCCTCTATCCTCTCCTCTATCCCTCTATCCTCTCCTCTATCCCTCTATCCTCTCCTCTATCCCTCTATCCTCTCCTCTATCCCTCTATCCTCTCCTCCCTCTATCCTCTCCTCTATCCCTCTATCCCCTCCTCCCTCTATCTTTTATCCCTCTATCCCGACGACTTTTGCTTTGTGACACGGTGCATTATCATGCTGGAAGTAGCCATTAGAAGATGGGTCCATTGTGGCCATGAAGGGATGCACATGGTCAGTAACAGCACTCAAATAGGCTGTGGCATTCAAGCCATGATTGATTTGGTATTAACAGACCAAAGTGTGCCATGAAAACATTCCCCACACCTTTGGGATGTGGTAGAACGGGAGAAGGCGTACAGGTGTTCCTAACAAAGTGTTAAGTGAGTGTGTATATATATATACTGTATATACACACTCACTGTGTATGTGTGTGAAGAGTTGTCAGCCTGTTCTAGTGTATATGTGACAGCTGGTGTAAGCGTGAACAAGTCGGCAACCGACCAAATGTTCAGACTATTATGCTGAAAAAAATGTAAATAAATGTCAACGTTGTTGAAAGGCGATGACACACTCGCTAGTCAAGCCAAAACATTGCAACGCAATGGATTCGGTAAGTAATCCCCACTGCTACCTAATTAACTATAACACTACTTTACATTGTTAGCAGGCTCACAAAACAAGACTAGCTTGCAAGCCAACTTCTTGGAGAACACAACCTCAAACCGCGGACTAGCACAACTAGCCAGTGACATTTTTCGGAATAAAAGTCTGAACGTTTGGATTGGTTGCCGACTTCCGAGTTCCCCCTTTCACCAGCTGCCGACACATCATATAATGAGCTGAAGGTGTAGGCCTGCTAACGCTAATGCTAATGCTATCCTCCTGGGGATACATCATTCCCTCTGGTTCCAGTCACCAGGGTGAAGGCAGGCTAATGC
>NW_027662667.1:0-5000 GCF_963989245.1 Nansenia antarctica | reverse complement strand
TGCTATTGTCACTTTATTATCTTGAGTTACGCCTGTCGCCTTATTGTCTTGTGCTGCAATGTCAGGAACGGAAGCCTAAAGCCCAATGCACACGGTGTGCGATTTTGTCGCACCGCGAATTCGATTCCATTGTTTTGAATGAGACAATGCACACGGCGTGCGATGCGATATTGTCGCACGACAACATTCGATTCTCCATTCACACCCACACACTTCGGTGGTGTGAATTGAGAATTGAATGTTGTTGTACGACAAAATCGCATCGCACGCCGTGTGCATTGGGCTTTAGAATTAGTTAATTTAGTTACTGTCTTACACTGATGTACTGTGACCTCACAATAAAACTTGAAACTTTAAATTTGAAACTCATCAACTGCCAACAAAGAATTCCAGAACATTCACCACCTACGTAGAGTGCCTGTTATGTACCTAGCAACAACACTCTGATTGGCTACAAAATGACCCTAACCCATATGGGCGACTTTATTCATCTTCGGCACGTGTAATATGACTTAACAATAAATCAGGAAACTTGGAACGTTCACACACACACACACACACACACACACACACACACACACACTTGAGAAGAAAGTTGATCTTGCGACCTTGTAACCTTCTAGAAACACAATCTAACCACGCTGTAGTTCCTGGACGACCAGAGGTGTGTGTGTGTGTGTGTGTGTGTGTGTGTGTGTGTGTGTGTGTGTGTGTGTGTGTGTGTGTGTGTGGTGGTGTGGGTGTCAGTCCTGCCGTCTCCATGGTTACTGTAATGGAGAATCAATATGTGGTTATTACCTGTCCTCGCTACTGGGGACGGCTCTCATCCCTCCTGTCCTCCTCCTCTCTCCTTCTCTCTCTTCTCCTCTCTCCTCCTCTCCTCTCTCCTCCTCTCATCTCTCCTCCACTCCTCTCTCCTCCTCTCCTCTCTCCTCTCCTCCCCTCCTCTCCTCTCCTCCCCTCCTCTCCTCTCTCCTGTCCTCCTCTCTCCTCCTCTCTCCTCTCCTCTCTCCTCACCTCTCCTCCTCTCCTCTCTCCTCTTCTCCTCTCTCCTCTCCTCTCCTCCTCTCCTCCTCTCTCCTCTCCTCCTCTCTCCTCCTCTCCTCTCTCCTCCTCTCCTCTTCTCCTCTCCTCCTCCTCTCCTCCTCTCCTCTCCTCCTCTCCTCTCCTCCTCTCCTCTCCTCTCCTCTCCTCTTCTCTCCTCTCCTCTCTCCTCTCCTCTCCTCCTCTCCTCTCCTCTCTCTCCTCCTCTCCTCTCTCCTCTCCTCTCCTCTCTCCTCCTCTCTCCTCTCCTCTCCTCTCCTCTCCTCCTCTCCTCTCCTCTCTCCTCCTCTCATTTCTCCTGTCCTCCTCTCTCCTTCTCTCTCTCCTCCTCTCCTCTCTTCTCCTCTCTCCTGTCCTCTCCTCTCCCCTCTTCCTCTCTCCTCCTCTCCTGTCCTCTGTTCCTCATCCTCTCTCCTCCTCTCTCCTGTCCTCCTCTCCTCTCTCCTCCTCTCCTCTCCTCCTCTCCTCTCCTCCTCTCCTCTCCTCCTCTCCTCTCCTCCTCTCCTCTCCTCCTCTCTCCTCTCCTCCTCCTCTCCTCCTCTCCTCCTCTCCTCCTCCCCTCTCCTCTCCTCTCCTCTCCTCCTCTCCTCTCCTCTCTCCTCTCCTCTCTCTCCTCCTCTCCTCTCCTCTCTCCTCTCCTCTCTCCTCCTCTCTCCTCTCCTCTCCTCCTCTCCTCTCATCTCTCCTCCTCTCCTCTCTCCTCCTCTCATCTCTCCTGTCCTCCTCTCTCCTTCTCTCTCTCCTCCTCTCCTCTCTCCTCTCCTCCTCTCTTCTCCTCTCTCCTCTCCTCTCCTCTCCTCTCCCCTCTTCCTCTCTCCTCCTCTCTCCTCCTCTCCTGTCCTCTGTTCCTCATCCTCTCTCCTCCTCTCTCCTGTCCTCCTCTCCTCTCTCCTCCTCTCCTCTCCTCTCCTCTCCTCTCTCCTCCTCTCTCCTCTCCTCCTCTCCTCTCCTCCTCTCCTCCTCTCATCTCTCCTCCTCTCCTCTCCTCTCTCCTATCCTCTCTCAGCCCCATAATTGAAGATATCCCTCCTTTTCATCCTCTGTTCCATCTCGGGGAGAGAGAGAGTGTTCACAACGTGTCTGCTCCCTGGGCCAAACGGATAGGAGAATCAGTTAGAGTGTGTGTGTGTGTGTGTGTGTGTGTGTGTGTGTGTGTGTATGTATGTATGTATGTGTGTGTGTGTGTGTGTGTGTGTGTGTGTATGTGTATGTGTGTGTGTGTGTGTCTTTGTGTGTGTGTGCGTGTGTGTGTGTGTGTATGTCTTTGTGTGTGTGTGTGTGTGTGTATCTTTGTGTGCGCATGCAAACACAAATAATGAGTCAGTGTGTAAACAAATGCTGTATAATCAGAAGTGATTAGTGCTCTAATATGCTAATCAATCCATATCATGCTAGCAGGGTGTGTGTGTGTGTGTGTGTGTTCTCAGATCAGAGAGGGAGAGAGGGGGGTAGGGAGGGAGGTATAGAGGAAGGGTAGAGGGGGAGGGTAGAGAGGGAGGTAGAGAGTGGGCTAGAGAGAGAGGTAGAGGGTGAGGTAGGGAGGTAGAGAGAGAAATAGAGAGGGGGGTAGGGAGAGAGGGAGCTAGGGAGGGAGGTAAAGAGGAAGGTAGAGAGGGCGGTAGAGAGGGAGGTAGAGAGGGAGGTAGAGAGGAGGGTAGATAGGTAGAGAGGGGGGTAGAGAGAGAGGTAGAGGGGAGGTATAGAGGTAGAGAGAGAGGTAGAGAGAGAGAGAGGTAGAGAGGGAGGTAGAGAGGTAGAGAGAGGGGTAGAGAGGCAGGTAGAGAGAGAAGTAGAGAGGGGGGTAGAGAGGTAGAGAGAGGGGTAGAGGTAGAGAGGGAGGTAGTGGTATAGAGGTAGAGAGAGAAGTAGAGAGGGAGGTATAGAGGTAGAGAGAGAGGTAGTGGTATAGAGGTAGAGAGAGAAGTAGAGAGGTGTAGAGGTAGAGAGGTAGAGAGGTAGAGAGGGAGGTAGTGGTATCGAGGTAGAGAGGGAGGTAGAGAGGCAGGTAGAGAGAGAAGTAGAGAGGGGAGTAGAGAGGTAGAGAGGGAGGTAGTGGTAGAGGTAGAGAGGGAGGTATCGAGGTAGAGAGGGAGGTAGAGGTAGAGAGGTAGGGAGATAGGGAGGGCGGTGGAGTTGGAGAGAGAGAGGGAGGTAGAGAGAGATGCCCAACGTGTGAAACAAAGGTAGAGGGAGAGGGAGGTAGAAGGGGAGGTAGAGAGGGGGGTAGAGAGGGAGGTAGGGAGAGAGAGAGGCTGATTGAGGTAGAGGAGGGATGTGTGTGGGGGGGCAGATGGTCACTCACTCACACCTCTACCCTGTTTTCTATCTCACCTCTCTCTCTCCCTCCCTCCCTATCTTTCTTTCTCTTTCTCTCTGCAAGGTAACCAGCGCACAATGGAAAATCACTTTTGCCTCTATCTCTCTCCCCCCCTCTTCTCTCTCCCCCCCTCTTCTCCCTCCCCCTCTTTTCTCTTCTCCTCTCTTCTCCTCTCTCACCTCCTCTCCCACCTCCTCTCTCTCTCTCCTCCTCTCCCTCCCCCCCCCTCCTTCTCTCCATCTCATGTAAAGCAGCCTGTGGCCTTGTGTACAGAGACAGAAAGGCCAACCACAAGGTCGCACAGGAGCATTAACATTACAATGACTAGAACACACACACACACACACACACATCATATCACTCACCAAACACCATCCCTCCCTGTGTGTGTGTGTGTGTGTGTGTGTGTGTGTGTGTGTGTGTACAACATTAAACAACTGAGTGACTATTTCAGACAGACAGACAGACAGACAGACTTTGTTGAATGCTGAAGCTAGACCAATCATCAATCTATCATTTGAGAATCAACACTTTCAGTTCAAAAATAATAAATCTCCTCTCCTCTCCCCTCCCCTCCTCTCCACTCCTCTCCTCTCCTCTCCTCCCCTCCTCTCCCCTCCCCTCCCCTCCCCTCTCCTCTCCTCCCCTCCCCTCCCCTCCTCTCCTCCTCTCCCCTCCCCTCCCCTCCTCTCCATCTCCTCTCATCTCCCCTCCTCCCCTCCCCTCCCCTCCTCTCCCCTCCTCTCCCCTCCTCTCCCCTCTCCTCCTCTCCATCTCCTCTCATCTCCTCTCCCCTCCCCTCCTCTCCTCTCCTCTCCTCTCCCCTCCTCTCCTCTCCTCTCCCCTCCTCCTCTCCCCTCCCCTCCTCTCCTCTCCATCTCCTCTCATCTCCTCTCCCCTCCTCCCCTCCCCTCCTCTCCATCTCCTCTCATCTCCTCTCCCCTCCTCCTCTCCCCTCCCCTCCTCTCATCTCCTCTCATCTCCTCTCCCTTCCTCCCCTCCCCTCCTCTCCCCTCCCCTCCTCTCCTCTCCTCTCCCCTCCCCTCCCCTCCTCTCCTCTCTCCTGTCAGTCACACACCTCCTGCTTTCCAAACCTCAGGCTTTATACTGTGCTTAAACTGCAGTGTGTGTGTGTGTGTGTGTGTGTGTGTGTGTGTGTGTGTGCACGCGGGCCGGCACTGCGGCGGAACAGTGGGAGATGAGAGGAGAGGAGAGGAGGAGGAGAGGAAGGAAGAGAGGAGAGGAGGGGAGGAGAGGAGAGGAGAGGAGATGAGGGGAGGAGAGAAGGGAGGGGAGGAGGAGGGGAGAGGAGAGGAGAGAAGGAGAAAGGGAGGAGATGAGAGGAGGAGGGGAGAGGAGAGGAGAAGGGGGGAGAGGAGAGGAGAAGGGAGAGGAGAGGAGAGGGAGAGGGGGAGAGGACAGGAGAAGAGAGGAGAGGAGAGAAGAGGAGAGGAGGAGGAGGAGAGGAGAGGAGAAGAGAGTGGAGGAGGAGAGGAGGGGAGAGGAGAAGAGGAGGGGGGAGGGGAGGGGAGAAGAGGAGGGGAGGAGAGGATGGGAGTTGAGGGGAGAGGAGGCAGAGGAGAGGAAAGGAGAGGGGAGAGGAGGAGAGATGAAGGGAGGAGGAGAGGAGAGGAGCAGG
>NW_027662668.1:0-1000 GCF_963989245.1 Nansenia antarctica | reverse complement strand
CTGCCTGTCTTTGATATGCTAACATGCTAGCTACCCACTCATCAATTTCAATTTCAGTTTATTTAAGAAGGGACAATGCATATCAATTAACAACAAGTGTAAATATGCCAGATTTAGCCAGGAGGCTAATTGTCATCTGTGGTCCCTGGCTAAGATGTTAAACAAAAAAAAGGCATCCTAAAATGAGACAAGACAACATGAACAATAAAACAGCATCATACAGAGCATATGAAAGACACAGTTAGAAAATACGCAGTTAAATTATGTTATGGGTGCAGATTTGGTTTACCTTAACACGAGAACAGCCGTGCGTTTTTTACCTACTGAAAGTGCCTCTCTTTACAATGTGAATCTGCTATTTACACACAACGAAAACTAGTTGGCCGCTTGTAATTTAGCCTGCCTCCTACACAGACAAACTGCAAAATAGCTTCATACTAGCTTATCCTGATGTGATTTAGATACTTAAATGTAAGGATACTGGGTGGTAGATGTCATGAAAGGAGGGTCCTGAAATTTGATCGAGGGCAAAGATACTATAAACCAGGGGTGACCACACTTTTTTGAACCAAGATCTACTTTTCAAGTAGCCAGTCTGCCAAGATCTACCAGTCTAGTTTCAACATCGCAAACGTACACGCACGTACTACAAACACACACACACACACACACAGTTCCCAGCCTGCATAGTAAACTCACAATACACTTTCTCTCTCTCTGTCACACAGCCACACAGGAGAAGACCATCACAAACCCTCCCTCTTTGCTATTCTCGCTCACACACACACACACACACACACATACACATTTGCCAGTCTGCATAGGGAGCCATAGCACACACACACACACACACACACACACACACACACACACACACACACACACAGTCTGCAGTACCATAGCCAACTACTGATCCAACAAACAGAAAAGTAAACCAGATACAAAACAGGTAGTTCCCTAGTTTGAACGGAGGAAATAAATGCATTTCTCTACCTTAGTG
>NW_027662669.1:22500-58098 GCF_963989245.1 Nansenia antarctica | reverse complement strand
GTCAATCAGATGATGTGTAGGTAGATCAAAGGACAAGGATTCAACAGTTGTGTTTTCATTCATTTGTTAATAAATGATCCCAAATTCACATCAAAATACACATGTGACGACACGTGTCTGCTCAAAACGTCACGCAGAGTCTATCCTAATTCATGTCTATTGTTCATATATTGGTCCTGCTCCTCCTCCCTGCGATGGAAAGACAACATAACTTAGGCTGTGATGCTTTACATCACAATTTACTGTCGCCAGATCACCTCAGTGAAAATCGATAGATCACTGTTTTCCCAGTGCATTATGTAAATAGTTTGTCAGCGATTTTTTAATCACGTAGTGGTTTTTCAGAGAGATTTATACGCGAAAAGGTGTTGCCACTGGCCATTTGTCAAATAATCTATTAACATGTTTATTGACATTTGCTTTTTCCATCATCTGTCATAATCTGTTGTTATTCTTGTCGCCCCCCCCCCCAAAAAAAAAGACCTTGATGGAAACCTGATCTATGGAGCAAAGTTACAATAATTATCGGACTGAAGTGTTGTCATTGACAAAATGTCTACAGTACGTAAGCGTAATAGTCTACATTAAATCATCTTCCCCATCTTGAAAACCTGCGTAGAGTATCCAATCACACTCTATCGGTACATTCATCAATTGTGACGGCATCTGGTGAAAGCGGGAACAATTTGGCAACCAATCAAAATGTTCAGACTTTTATTCTGAAAAATTTCAATAAATCTCAACGTTGTTGAAAATCCATGGCGACACACTCGCTAGTCAGGCCTATTCCGGTGAGTAATTCAATTCAATTCAACTTTATTCGCCATGTGCAGTGCACTAGGAACATGATTTGGTATTCTACCATAGTAAACAAGCTACAGTACATACAACAACAAGACGACAACACGACAATACTCAAGACAAAATATACAGTACCAATATGAGTGGATATTATGAATAAATACTGTACAACTTAGTGCAAGAACATATAGGGCCCTATTATGCACTTCATCAATAAGACGAGGCGGTAGATCTAAACTTAAGACGTGGAGGCGTGGTCAAGGCCACTTTGCTATTATGCGTGCTGCAGTGGGCGCCTAAAAGCCGGCGCTAAGCAAAGAAATTAGTCATGGGTGTGTTTTGGGCGTCTTCTCAATCAACCCAATCAGCGTGCCAGGTGCCATTCCCTTTAAGAACCGGCTGCGTTGAGTCATTAGCGCTATGCTATTATGGAAGTCCTAAGAAGGAGGTCAGCGCGCTTCTCTGCCTCTCCCTTCTGAAATAAAGCATTATATACTGTGACCGTAATTGACGTCTTGCCGTGGAGCCACGTGCGTGTTCATGTGTGCCCACATGCATGCGCAAACCGCGGAGGCGCGCTCGTGTTTCAAAACGTGCATGAAGTCTAAACTTAAGAACTTTTCAAACCACTTCTTAGCGATAGGAGCAAAGTCAGATCGCATAATAGCAGGGGCGCCTAGTGCACTTCATTAACATATGAACACTCCCACAATGAGCAATATATGCACGGGAGTTTTACGTCTTATGTGTGGGCGCCTATCGACACCTGCATAATAGCAGTAGCGCGTATGAAGCGCATAATAAGGGTGGCGGTAGGTCTTAACCTGGCGGTGCGTCTTAATTAACACTTAAGACGGCAAGTTAAGAAGTGCATAATAGGGCCCATAAAGTGCAAGGTGCAATGATCAGCAGTTATTGAGGAGGGCTGTGGCTTTGGGGAAGAAACTGTTCAAGTGGCGTGATGTTTTTGTCCTGGTGGCCATGTACCGCTGTCCAGAAGGGAGTAATGCAAACAAGCTGTGAGCTGGATGTGAAGGGTCAGCCTTATCCCCACTGCTCGACGCTAACTAAGGTAGTAGCAGGCCCGTCACTATGGGCGGGCCTCAGGGGGCCAGGCCCCCCCACAGACGTGCTGGTGCCCCCCCAACTGGCAGCCAGATATTTTAAAAAAAATAAAAAAAAATAAAAAAATATTATTCATATTTTATGTTAAATGAAGACATTAAAATTGAGAAACAATAGTGTGTTTTTCATTTTGTTGGACGGGATTCTAGTGACAACCAATCATTTGAAAGTTGAAAGTTGAAAGTTGCACGTTACGCACGCTGCTGCTCCCGCCATTTCAGTTGTGTGAGGCGAGCACTGAGCAGTTGAGTGAAATCTGCGCGTTTTGATGGATAAAGCTTTTTGAATAAAGATGGATATAAGAAAGTGGATTACCGGTAAATCCTCGAAAGGTGCAGCTGCACCCAACCCCGATGGACATACGTAGCACCAGCATTAGCGACTGTGGGCAGCCTGACACTAGCACCCCGACGGCTACCACTAGTGAGGTAAGTCCTACTAGCCCAACTGTTAGGGCTAGGGCTACTACTACCCCCCGATGAAAGTTTTGTTACTTTTCGAGCCACCAAACAGACTGCTACAAAGCGAGAACATGGACCTGTTCACTGCGGTTACTCTTGTGAACAGTGCATCTGAATGCATAAAATCACTGCGCACAGAGGATGAGTTTACTGCGCTCTGGGACCTCTGCTCTCCTCCAGCCTCAGCCACTGACGAGGCTGGTCCCAGCTGTCCAACTAAGAGAAGACGCACAATTAACAAGAGCTTTGGTGCATTTGTAGTTGAAGGAACGGTTGGACAGTCACAGAGGGACACTGGCGAAAAGACAGAGTTCCTGAGAGTGTTTTACAGTGTTATTGATGCTGTGCAAGGAGAGATGGATGCGCGTTTTGGAGAGCGCAGCTGCAAGCTCATTGGTGCGCTGGCTGCTTGAAACCCAGAGGCCGAGGATTTCATGGATCCATCGAAGGTCACTCCTCTCCTAAGATTAGCTCGAACTGAAGTGGTTGAATCTGAATATGCTGTGGCTCGTGGTGGGTTCCTGGTAAAGAAGATGGAGGACACCTCGTTTCCCCCCAAAGATGGACAATGGACAATAGCCAATATTCTCAGTATACATTCCACTCAGCACTCCAGGCCATGCCAACTGTCATCCAAGCTTATACACTCGCCCTAACTTTGGGAGCGTCTACCGCGACTTGTGAAAACTATTTTTCAACACTTAAAAATGTTTTCTCTGAGCATCGGCGCAGCATGTTGCACAAGCGCAAGGCTCAACTGATTCAGCTTGCCTTCGAAAAGGACCTCACCCACAAGTTCAAGGATGAGTGGAAGCAGAGGCGCCCCGTCCATAGAGGCAACCAAGGCAATTGCTTGGGGCCACCAAACAAAAAGGGCCTCCAAATTTTTTTCCCCACATTTTTTTTTCCACATATTTTTTTTCCAGATGGGAGTGTTACATTAGTTTTCTTAAGATAGGATAATAAATAAATCTGTTCAATGGGCATTTGCCAAAGTAGCCTACTGTTAATCAGTATTTATCCTGTATAGAATAGAATAGAATAGACTTTATTGTCGTTGTACAGTTGCCTATACAATGAAATTGTAGTGGCTCTTCCGAAGGTGCAAAAAAACAGAAAACATATTCACATATTCACAAACATATACACATATAAGATAAACATTTATGAACATGTCTTATGTCTACTGTTCAGTGTCTACTGTATGGTGTATATGAAGATGTTATGACGTTTTATCATGAAAATAATGAACAGCAAGCTAGATCCAAAACTAGGGCCGGTGGAGGAGGGCAATTGTCACATTGGACATTTATTGAATAGAACAGTCAAACTTGGCGAAGTACAAAAATAATCCATAAGCGATCAAAACCAGAAAAATAACAAACAATGCGTATAGAATATGCGTATAATGCGGTCAACAAAAAAACATCGCTCCCCTCTCTCTCCACTACCACCATGCAAGGTGCGCAGGTGCTTAAATTACCTTGCAATATCACCCCCCATAACCATATGACTTCTCAATACGGTGATCTAGGCAATAAACAAACAATCAAAGTAAACTCACAATAAACCCATTAGCCTGTTATACTAAATACCCCCTAAATCATATTCATACCTCCTACAACACCTCAGGCCTTTGGGTCGGGTGGTTCATGGAGGCAGACTGAAAGGACACACATTCATTGCCTATTTCATAAATGTTCTCCATATAACGACGTCGATCATTGATCGGCAACGACACTATATAATTGTTTGCCTGACTGGCAATCGGATTTGGGCAGTCTGGGGATTTACACGGCAAATCAAATGAAGAACTACAAATCCCTGATGACAGGGAGATGACGTATGACTGCTCTGATGAATCAACCCCTATTTCATTATTTTCTCTATATAGCGACGTCGATCATTGATCGGCAACGACACTATAATATAGTTTGCCTAACTGGCCATCGGATTTGGGCTCCTAATATCTAAAAAGCACTACGGTTTTCTTATTTTATCGGATTAAAGTAGCGAAGACCAGAAATTCCCATTGACCGCCAGTCAAACTTCTCCCCTTCTATCACCCAAAAAGGGGCGTGATCATTCTGATGACAGGGAGATGACGCGCAACTGCTCTGATGAATTGTAGTTTATTGATAGCTGGCTAGTCTCGCGGTGCCAGCCGTTTCCACTTCCGCTTTGCTCTCGCTCCAAACGTCTGGAGACCTTTATCCATAGAACGGATTCAAGTGCGCCCGGAGCGAGCGGCAAATCTAGGACACTGATAGGCCGGACCGATGGGAAGCACCGCCCCCCCGTCCTTCTCATTGGTTCAGTTTTTTTTTTAAAGTTAACTATTCATTTGTTACGTATTTATTTGACATCTGGGTACAAAATATAAATAGTTAATACATCATGTAGCCTATATTAAAGCCTTTAAAAATGATTCATGATAAGATCCATCATTTACATGCATTTACATGCATCATTTACATGCTCCATGTTGCATGTAATTTGTATGCTACTTGTGGTCCAGTATGTCGCAATGTGTACTAGGTGTGCTACTGTACCTGTGGTCATGTACTGTTTTTACTGTTTTTATGTAATGTGCTTTGCATGTTTTTATGTGCTTTTATTATGTCAAATGTAATTGTTGTATTGTGGCTGTCTTGGCCAGGGCTCCTTTGTAAAAGAGACGCTAGTCTTTCAGACAGTTTTTTTTACTTACACACACACGAGCGCGCGCATATGCGCGAACTTCGTAAAACCGTATTATATTTTAGTGTCAGGGAAATAAATACATTTTAAAATGTCCACATCGTCACCCGCCTAAGACCCTTACCAGGGGCCCCCAAAAGTCTAGGGGCTCCACTGAGTGGAAGGACTTACTGATGAGGAGATTCAGCACTGAAAAACGCCGCCTCCTTCTTTTCTGAGCCGGGTGTGTGTGTGTGTGTGTGTGTCCGTGTGAGCACACGCCGTGGTGATGTTTTGCTAGTTGTATTCTCGACAGCTTTTTCAACTGGAGAGATGAGCTGTTTGCACGGTTATGCTATATTTAATGTGCTTTGTGTATAACGTGTTCAATGATGAGGATCTGGCTGATCCTATTTGCTGTAGATGGGTGGTTTTAATGTGATGATCACAAGATCGGTCGGTCATACTGTATCCCTTTTGGAAGTGCACTGATTGCGTGCCAGTCTCCTAATTTTAGTTACGTAGGCTATCTATCCCTGGCATTTATTTAATTATTGTTCTTGTAAGTGTGCCGGGTTGGTGCCAATTATTGACCTGTGCGCATTGTAATGCACAACTTGGCCTCTCCACGCTATAAAGTAACTTGCATTCAAATAATTTTAGCTTAGGCCTACGCGGGTCGACAAGGCCTTGTAATAAACCAGCTTCGCCTGTGTTTATTGTTATGTTAAGACCCTTACCATGCATGTCAGTGTTGCATGACGAATACCATAGCATATCGGATTATATAAAATAGTTAATAATAATTGTGCCCCCCCATGCAGTTCATTGGCCCACCCTAAGACTGGGCCCTGGTGACGGGTCTGGGTAGTAGCCTCACCAATTTAGAAAGCAACAAAAACTAAGTTAGTTAAGTGAAGAGTGTGTGTCGCCCCAGTAACAGGACACCCAGAGGAGATCACACAGAGGAAATGAGAGCAGTGGTGACTTCCCTTTGGCAGAGACACAAACCTGGTTTGGGAGAGAGAAGCATCTGGACAATGACGTCCCCTGGGGCGCCCCCTCCCCCCCCCCCCCCCCCTGTAGCCTGGCAAGGCGGCGGCCCCCTGCGACTGTCCCAAGGTTCCCAGAGAGACATCAGTGAGGGAACGCCGTCCAGTGCAGATGGCCGCCGCTGCAGATAAAAATAGGAGGCAGCGGTACTGTAGAAACATGCCACGCTCAGTTTTTGTCGCTGTGTTTGTTGTTTGTGTGTTTGTGTGTGGGGGGGGGGGCCGGGGGTGGGTGGTTGTGTGTGTGTGTGTGTGTGTGTGTGTTTATGTCTGTTAGAGAGAGAGAGAAAGAGAGAGAGAGAGAGTGAGTGTGTGTATGTGTGTGCGTGTGTGTGTGTATGCGTGCGTGTGTGCATGTGTGTGTGTGTGTGTGTGTGCGTGTGTGTGTGTGTGTGTGTGTGTGTGTGTGTGTGAGACAGGGACAGCTTGGATCAGAGCAAGGAAACGGAACAGCTGTCCCGCTCTCAGTCTGAGCTCTACAACTCTAGGATGAGAGTAGGCCCTGGAGACAGCTTTGAAAGTCTCCCGCAAGTTCTCTAAAACAAACGGAATCAGATGTCGTACCATTAACAGCGCTTTCCTCAGGTGCGTCCTCCGTTAAGTTAGCCATCTGCGGCTACATCTGGCCCCTCGCTCACTGAGGAGGATGTAAAGCCCGAGCAAATTAAAAAACAAGTAAAATAGTTAGGTTTTTTTCTTCCTTTTTTTCCTTAATGAAGCTAGTTAAATGGAAAATTCTGATGCTCCAATTAGGAGGATCTATCTAAACTGTCAGGATACTCATTAAAGTGAAACTGGAGCGTCGCCTGAATTAAACTTTTCTCTTTTACTTACTTACTTGTCGCTAGAGCTGAGAAAAAAAAAGACAGGGTTCGTTGTGACTATGAGTCAATGTTCGTGTGTCTTTGCGTCATTCTTGTCACAACAAGCCAGCCGAATCTTAAAATCTTGAAATCTCAACCTTTCTTTCTATCTATCTTCAACAGTCTACTAGGTTCTGCTACCCGAAAGTCTCAGAGGAAAGGTTTTTCCTTCTCTCAATAAAAGCTAAAAGGACAGTTTGCATTAGGGCAATCATCTGATTATGGTGATGTGCCTGTTTAAAAGTTTGGCATGGTTGTGTTAGGTTGGGAAGGGAGGTTGTTAACGATGTGATCAATTAAGTAAAGCTTGCATTAGGGCAATCATCTGATTATGGGGATGTGCGTGTGTGAGGTTGGCATGGCTGTGTTAGGTTGGGAAGGAGGGTTTTAACTATGTGATAAATAATTAGGAAGTAGCTTTGTTTGGGAACAGCCCATAGGGCAGGCAGGTCTCCTGTCTCCTGTTTTCGTAGCGCGAGTCTGCTTGATGTACAAGTACACCACCTGGACAGGACGCGAGTAGTCTGTCGCAGAGACTTACCCACAAGCCATCTTGTTACCGACGAGCGCAAGCAGAGACGCGTCGGGTCCAACTGAGTTGGCGGTGATGAATTAAGACACGGTGACAATGATGTTCGGTTGATCCAATCACAGGATGTAACAGATGACACATAATGACAGTGATTACACAACTCAGCTTACACAAGCTGGTCCACCTGTACAGGTATGACCTTATTTCCTATTGTGATTCAACAAGCTGGTAAACATGCGATCCAGTTGTATCCGACATTACACCTACCGTTACTCCAGCATTGTGTGTTTTCATCTTCATTCACGATGTCAACATTTCTAAACGGTGAATTCATTCTAAACAGTCGTGAACTATCGGGCCACTGTTGGTTTGCCTGAGTTTCTAATCTATCAGAGGACAGTTTCTTTATACACGTCAAGTTCATTTTCATCCATGTGTCATTTTACATTCACATTTACATTTTTGGGCATTTAGCAGACGCCTTTATCCAAAGCGACTTGCAACAAAAACATTTGACTAAGTAAGTGCATCATCCGTCCCTCAGTCATCGTAAGAAATAATCTATGCTCGTAACCAGGGGCCCTTGGCAGTCCTAATGCTAGAAGAATAGTATCATAGCTAAAATAGTGTATATAAATTGTACTATTGCAGAGACAGAGTAGACACTAGCGCTCTTGCGGGGACAGTGCCGAGGATCACTGCGTCCATCGTCCTTTGAAAATCGAGTAGACACTTTCTATCTCAGTCCACCTCATCTATCACAGTCGGAGCGCTTGTCTGTGAACGGTCTGTTTGGGCGGCGGGTGCAATGATGTGTGCTCTATGAGATATGCTCAGCGTGCCCTTGTACCGCCATCAAAATGGTTTGTCTGACAGCGTCTCAGAAGGCAACTTTAAGGGTTACTTACGCATACTTGTGTATGTGCATTTGTGTGTAAAAGCAGGGCTTTTTCTAGAAGGGCTGTGGCTCGTGGAGGTCGAGCAGGGCGTCTAATGATCGCAAGGTCGGCGGTTCGGCGGTTCGATTCCCCAGCTGGCCAAGTGTCGAGGTGTCCTTAGGCAAGACACTGAACCCCAATGAGCGCGGCCGGCGCCTCGCACTGGTAGCTCGCCGCCATTGGTGTGTGAATGTGTGCGTGAATGTTTTTTTTCAAAAGACATCTTATGTTTAGCGCACAGCACACTGTCTACAGGAAAGGATATGGACTAATAACAGGCATCGGCTTGAGGAAAAGCGAACAAACATTATGAACGAGTCTGCACAAGAACAGCAGAAGGCGACGCAGGAGGTCAGTGAGTCCGTCTGAGTCACCGTCTTAGCCGGAGACGGTTGACTGGGCATGTGTGACTGTGTGATGTGTACTGTCAACCCCACTCCTTGCCATGTGACACTCCTCCTCCATTTTGTTGTCGTGATGTTGGAACGAACGCGTCTATCTGTTAATCTACTGTACTCCTCCGAAACATGAATCACATCCGTCAACAACAGCATATAACCCCATCTTAGAAGGTGACATGAAAAGCAATCCTACAACGATGTAGTATAATGTAGTGCCGGAGGAAAAAGGAAAGACGTAGGCAACGTAATGATAACTGTTTAATCAAAATAACGACTTGTACTCTCAGTACAGGACCAGAAAATAGATCACCAAAACTGCTGTGTCTAAACAGGAAGTTGCAACGTTAATAATCCTCCCCTCTGCCCCTAGTGCCAGAACTGGTTCCCTCCCACTACACAACCAACAGTAAGAGGAGAACATGAACCCATAATGTAGTCACTACACCAGCCCCCCCAGTGTTCACCTCAATATTGGAAATCCTCACGGCGAGGAGGGCGTATGGCCCGGCCCCTACGATCGTAGGTAAAGTCAGGAGGTGCGGGAGGAGGTGTGACATCGCCCATCACGTCCTCCTGCAGGGAAGGACGGGGGGCAGTGACGACCGGGGGCTCGCGAGCTGCGGGGGGTTGTCGGGGTCGGAGGGGGGAATGGCCAGGGCGCGGCAGGGGAGGTAGGACTGGAGGCCGGCCTCTGCGCGGTGGCAGGGCCAAGTCCAGGGGCAGTTCAAGGTCCAAGTGGGCCGGTTTGAGGCGATCAACGGACACACACTCAGGCCTACCCCCCATGTCAACCATGAAGTTCTTGGCTCCGGCCTCGATGACACGGAAAGGCCCGTCATAAGGAGGACGTAGTGGAGTCCTGTGGCCATCATGACGAATGAAAACGAACCTCGCTGAGTGCAGCTCCGGGGGCACCCTCGAAGTAGGGACACCATGCTGCGTAGTCGGGACCGGGACGAAGGTCCTGGCGCTGTCCAGCAGGGAGGCGCGCTGAGCGGCGGCGGACCAGGGCTCCGTTGACTTGGGAATGAAGTCACCGGGGACCCGCAGCGGCTGTCCAAACACCAGCTCAGCGGACGACGACTGGAGGTCCTCCTTAGGCGCTGTCCTGAGCCCCAGCATGACCCACGGCAGCTTGTCAAGCCAGTCGCTGTCCGTGAGGCTGGCTCGAAGGGCGGCCTTCATGGATCGATGGAAACGCTCACAGAGCCCGTTCGCCTGCGGGTGATAGGCGGTTGTGCGGTGGAGCTTGACCCCCAGATTCTCCGCCACCGCTGCCCACAGCTCTGAAGTAAACTGTGAGCCACGGTCAGAGGAGAGATCAGCAGGGGTGCCGTAGCGGGAGACCCACACCGCGATGAACGCCCGGGCCAGGTCGGGGGCTGTCGTTGAGGAGAGCGGAACTGCCTCCGGCCAGCGAGTCGTCCTGTCCACCATGGTAAAGAGATAGGTGTATCCGTGCGAGGGGGGCAGCGGCCCTACCAGGTCCACGTTTACATGATCGAACCTCCGCTCAGGCACAGAGAACTGCTCCAGGGGGGCCTTGACGTGTCGATGCACCTTGGCGCGCTGGCAGGCGATGCACGTGTCTACCCAGGCCCTCACATCCCTCTTGAGCCCATGCCAGACGAATTTCTCTGACACCAGCCGTGAGGACGGTTTCCTACCAGGGTGAGACAAGCCGTGTATCGCCTCGAAGGCGGGGCGCCTCCAGTTGGCGGGGACCACCGGTCGTGGCTGACCCATGGAGACGTCGCACAGGAGCGTGGCCCCTGCGTCACCGAAAACCACCTCTTCTAGGCGCAGTCCTGTGTCCGACAACTTGAGAGCCTGGACGGCGGGGTCGGCGGCCTGGTCTGCAGCCATGCGCGCGTAGTCCAAACCCAGTTGGACCGCACCAACCACCGCCCTGGAGAGACAATCCGCGACCTGGTTGGACTTCCCAGCAACGTGCTGGATGTCTGTGGTGAACTCGGATATGTAGGCGAGCTGGCGCTGTTGGCGGTCGGACCACGGCTCCGCCACCTTGGACATGGCGTGCGTGAGTGGCTTGTGGTCCACGTAGGCCGTAAACTCGCGGCCCTCCAGTAAAAAACGGAAGTGTCTGACAGCAAGCCACAGCCCGAGGAGCTCCCTGTCGAATGTGCTGTACCTTTGCTCTCTGGGAGACAGCTGGCGGCTGAAGAATGCAAGAGGCTGCCAGGCGTCCCCAACCCACTGTTCGTACACCGCTCCCACAGCAAAGTCAGAGGCGTCCGTGGTGAGAGCAGTGGGTGCCGAGGGCGAGGGGTGGGCCAACATGGCAGCGCGGGCCAGGGCCGCCTTGGTGTCCTGAAAGGCTTTGACACGCTCCGCCGTCCAGTCCACCGGCTGCTTCAGAGTCTTGCCCTTCTGGGCATCGTACAGAGGCCGCAGGATGTGAGCGATGTGGTGGAGGAAGCGATAGTAGAAGGTTACCATCCCGATGAACCCCTTGAGCTCGCTGATTGTGCTGGGGCGCGGGAAAGCAGCGACAGCTTCCACCTTCGAGGGGAGGGGGGTCACCCCCTCTGCGGAGACCCGGTGCCCGAGAAAGTCGATGGTGTTCCGTCCGAACTCACACTTCGCCGGATTGACAATCAGCCCATGTTGGCTGAGCCGTGTGAAAAGGGCCCGGAGGTGGGACAGGTGCTCCTCCTCCGTGGTGCTTGCGACGAGGATGTCATCCAAGTAGACGAAGAGGAATGGTAGGTCCCGGAGCACCGAGTGCATGAGGCGTTGGAAGGTCTGCGCCGCGTTCTTCAGGCCGAACGGCATCCGCAGAAACTCGAAGAGTCCAAATGGCGTGATTACGGCCGCCTTAGGGACGTCCTCGGGGTGCACCGGCACCTGATGGTACCCCCGTACCAGGTCCACTTTGGAGAAGAAGCGTTTGCCTGCCAGGTTCGCTGAAAAGTCCTGGACATGTGGGACCGGGTAGCGGTCAGGCTTGGACGCGTCGTTGAGGCGGCGGTAGTCCCCACATGGGCGCCACCCGCCGTCTGACTTAGGGACGATGTGCAGGGGAGACGCCCAGGGGCTGCTCGAGCGCCGAACGATGCCCACCTGCTCCATATGCGCAAACTCCGCCCTGGCGATGGCCAGCTTCTCCGGGTTGAGGCGCCTGGCCCTGGCGTGGAGGGGAGGCCCCTCGGTCTCGATGTGGTGCTCCACTCCGTGTTTCACCGTGGGCGCGGAGAAGGTGGGCTTGGTAAGGTCGGGGAATTCGGCGAGCAGCCGAAGGTACTGGTCACTTTCGGCGAGCGTATTGGACCACCCGCTGTAGACCGCCTCCCCCTGCGTACAGGCGAAGGAAGCGAAAGTCTGTGAGTTGACCAGGCGCCTGTTCCCCACGTCCACCAACAGGTTGTGGGCGCACAGAAAATCCGCACCAAGGAGGGGAAATGTGACAGCCGCTATGACAAAATCCCACGAAAAGCATTGCCCTCCGAAGCACACGTCCACCGCCCTAGTGCCATAAGAGCAGATAGGTGTGCCGTCCGCGCCTGCCAACTGCGGACCACGCTCCTCCTTCGCCACATCCGATCTCTCTGCCGGAATGATGCTCCACTGGGCACCTGTGTCACAAAGGAAACTGCGACCAGAGGCGGTGTCTTGTATGAAGAGCAGCCTGTTGGTGACGCCAGCGCTCAGGGCCACTACTGAGTGCCGGCCCCGCCGTTTCCCGTCGGTCCGAAGGTGCAGGGTGAGCGGCACCGTTTGGCCTTGGCGCCAAAAGTGGCGTGGTAGAAACAATGGCCCGCAGCGTTACCCTGCTGGCCAGAAGGTCTGGCGTCATCCTTCGCTCTCCTGCGACGGTCGGGTGGCGGGGCGGCCGCGGGAGCGAGCAGGTCGGGGGACCGTTGAGGCATGGCCAAGACGAACCGGTCCGCCTCCCTGGCCAGGGCGCGGGGCTCCATGATGGCGGTGTTGGCCAGCGCCATCCTAACTTGAGCTGGCAATGTGCGCATGAACAGCTCTGTGAAGAGGATCATGGGGTCTTCTGTACCGAGCAGGTTTAGCATCCTCTCCATGCGCGCAGAAGGCCTCTCGTCACCCAAGTCCGACATGGCAAATAGGCGACGCACCCTCTCCGCAGTGGACAGTTCAAATGTCTCTAGAAGCAGGGCCTTGAGGCGCTCATATTTGTTCGTCGTCGGGGGAGCAGACAAAAAACCTACCACTCGAGCTGCGGTGGAGCTGCCCAACATTGCCACAGCATGGTTGTACCGGTCGTCGTCGTCATCGATGTCACTTTTGTTGAAATGTGCCTCTACAATAGCAAACCATGCAGCAGGCGTTGAGTCCCAGAACTCTGGTAGCTTGAGAGTGGGAGTGTGCGCACCACGCGTTACCCTGACAGGGGATGGTGATGGCTGCCGCTGGTTTGAACGTCTTCCTCGCCCGGACATTTTGCAGGATTGTAATGTTCGTTCGCTGGTTTTTGTACACAATTACGTTAACAAAAATCCACGTCGGGGTCACCAGTGTAGTGCCGGAGGAAAAAGGAAAGACGTAGGCAACGTAATGATAACTGTTTAATCAAAATAACGACTTGTACTCTCAGTACAGGACCAGAAAATAGATCACCAAAACTGCTGTGTCTAAACAGGAAGTTGCAACGTTAATAATCCTCCCCTCTGCCCCTAGTGCCAGAACTGGTTCCCTCCCACTACACAACCAACAGTAAGAGGAGAACATGAACCCATAATGTAGTCACTACACCAATATATATACAGTATCTCTCTCTGGCAGCCTTACACCCCCCGCCCTCTCTCCAGCGTCCTTATGATCAAACAAATGCTTTCTGGAGAGTCTGGCAGGTGTGTTTGATGCCTCTCGTTATCCCGGGGTCACCTGTTGTGTGGGCGGCGGTAGGCCTTTTCCTTCCAGACCTCTTCCCTGTCAGGGATCCCAGCGGAGGCAGCTTGATTAGCGGGGATTCACCACACGATCTGCCTCTCTCTACCACGCTCCAACAGTCTGCCACACAAGCCCTCTGCCTAATCCACAGATGACCCGTTTAACAGGGCTAGCAGTGTTCTCTCTCCAATACGTTGATTTTATTTTTCCGAGTGGGGGCGGTCCTCCTCATAATGTTATTTGTTTTATTGAACAGATACAGTGAAGACAGACAGGAAAGTAAGGAGAAGAAGGGAGAGAGAGAGGGCATGTCAGCAGGGCATGGGGGCCGGATTTGAACCCATGCCGACATGGACATATGTGTGCACTGTAGACCGCGGTGCTAAAACCACCCCAGGTCACAACACATTTACTTCAAGTAAACAGCGGACAATCGTATAATGCAGTTTGCTTTAGTGATTTTAAAAAACTATTTATTTAAAGTAGGCAGCTACTCGGAGCTGAGAGCCCAACAGTTATTGAGTTAACTACCGGATGCTACTACACACTCTCTGGCATTTGTTCTCACCATTTTACAAGGTGAATAATCTCAGATCCCATTGAGTGATATTCTGAGGGAGTTGTAAGCATATCGTGAGCTTAGAATGATAAGGTTCTATCTCTGTTTAGGGTAGTTCAGAGATATTGAGCGTCAAAGTTTTTACATTCCATTATGTTTTGTGAGATGGAACCTTTGTATTTTATGAATTACTACTACATTTTAAAAAATAACACCACACAGGCATTAATAAACACCTAATGGATCAGATTATGTAAAAAAAAATAGATTTTGACAAAAATGAAGATAGAACCTTATAATTCTAACGTCACGATATCTACTACCCTCTGAACCTTTTGCTGAAGGCTCCTGAATGGCACGCGGCGACCCTCCTCCTCCACCCTGGCTATCGTTTATAAACCGATGTGGACGTATGACACGAAATGAACACATTTTTACGAGTTAGCTGAAACCGTTTCCGATGCCAACATTTCGCAGGTGAATAGTGTGCATCACCACGCTCCCATGCGACATCTGTGGTATTGTGCTGTGTGATAAAGCGGCACATTTTTAGAGTGGCCTTTTATTGTGACCAGCCTATGGCACACCTGTGCAATAATCATGCTGTATAATCATCAGCATCTGGATATATGCCACACCTGTTTGTTTTTTTTCTCACAATTTGAGAGAAATGGGTATTATGTGTACATAGAAAAAGTCTTAGGTCTTCTGATTTCAACTTGTAAAAAAAATTGGAGCAACAACAAAAGTGTTAGGGTTTATATTTTTGGTTCAGTGAATTTAAGAAGAGAAATCTGGTTGAAATCCCTGCCTCCATTTGAAGCACTATTCCTCAGCCGCTGGTGAAATTCACCGGATGTAATTGCATCCCATGAGCTCTGTTTGATCGCTACGCCAACAGACCTCCCATTATAGTGAGACTACAGTGTGAAGGACATCTTCATTATGACAGTTAACATGACATTTTCTTTGGAGCAATAAAAGCTCTATGAAATACAATAAATAAGTGTGGTATAGTGTACTGAAAAAGCTTTAGTCCATTTAGTATCTAAATGACATTATCTTGCCGGTTAGGGTATTGTAGAGACTGCTATTACAAGTGCCCACCATTTCCAGATATGCACACAAATCATTCCACAGCATGTAGCATTATTATCATGGGCCTTGTGGCCATTTTTGTAAAGAAACTCTATGTAAAGAATGATATTGTTTCTTTTTGCTGTGAGGCTGGGATATTCCTTGTTGTTTCATAGAAATGTACAAATTTACAAATGGTGTTAGCCTCATCTTATCCACCTCATTTTTCTGGTTTTCTGCTCGAAATGACATGCCCACAGTGAATATAGAATATCTCCACAATCACAAGGGCCTTCATAATGATATTGTTATCAAATGAAAGCTAACACCTGTGGGGTGGCTGTAGAAGTGTCAGAATCAACATCTATTGATTGAAAAAATTGATTGAAAACTTTATTAGAAGATTTGCAGAAGTAGGTACATGAAAGTACATATTACATACAATGTACTATGTTACTGTGTCAGAGTAAATAGAGCTAGAACATTATAAAACATCTCAAATTCAGTCTCCGCCTAAAAAAACAACAGCTTTTACAGTGAATATCACCTTGGAAACCTGATAACGAAGCCCAAATCATCTAGGAATCAGTACTCCAGGGTCTTATTAGTACTTGTGCCAAAGTCGATGCTAGTAATGTGAGCAAATGCAACTTTGTACCTGTTTTAGTACAGGTATGTTTAGGCGGACACCTATATGTTTAGGCCATTTGGAGATATGTTGGCACCATCTTTGACCTTTGACCTTTCTCATGTATCAGATTTTTTTATTTTTGGGGGTTGGCCGACCAATGGTATGGAAATTCGGCGTTGAAACCGGACATGACACATTCTCCAGTTGGAGAAAACTGGATGTGACTTAGGCCGTGTTTACCGTCTCTGGAAAAAAAATGGTGGCATCGTATAGCATGCAAAGTTGTGAAAAGAATGTGATATCTTTGAAGAGAATTGATCGAGGTAAACTCTTTATATCACTTCGGATGCCCATGGGGGTCCGTTGGCTCCTATGAGGTTAAGAGACATTGAACAATAAAACAATGTGAAATGTCTGTACATTTCTCAGAGCAGCTAAAAGAGCAGAAAGTACAAACCAAGATACTTATCTTAAATACCCGCTAAAGGTGAAAGAACGCCTTTAGATTTAGAATAAAAACATTTTTGATAGTTAATACTTTAGAACACAGAGATTGTGTGACAGGGTTTGGGTTACTGCATAATGGACAGGATTTAACAGTAAATCCTCTAGCTCTTATGAACGCAACTACTTTTGCTTAAGGGGAGGCCTGGCTGAGCTAGCGAGCGTTGTAAAACCATTAGCTGACCCATTAAGACTGAAGGAAAGCCATTTTCCACCAAGTGAACACCTCGAAAAGTCCAGACCAAATCTTAATTGAGGTGTCATGTTGATGAATGTGTGTGTCTTATCAAGATTTAGTCGTAATTGTTTCATGAAGATATCGGTCTTCCTTCCACTCACAGTTATTGCCACCGAAGTGAAATAATACATAATTTTGGAGGACAGTAATCCTAAACTCTGATGACGGACTAACAGCGATCAGAGAGCCATCCAAACACGGGGCCTAAACTAGTACTGAGATTAATTACTGAGATGAATTACTTGTTTGCTTGGATTATCTCAATAAACTATCTATAACTAGTTTCAGTAGTTTTGACTGTGTGTGTGTGTGTGTGTTATCCAGATTTAGTTTGTTTACGTTTAGTTCAATTGTTTCATGATTCCTTTATTGGTCTCATTTCCACTCACACTTTGTTACGGATGGGGGGAGTCGCACTCCCCAGGGCGGCCCCTAGGTGGCTCCCTCGGGCCACCCACTGTGCCGCCTCGCTCCCAGACTGATCACCTGCACCCGTGTTTAATTGTCACTGTTGCAATATTATGTTCCCTCACTTCCCTTCACTCCCTGCCGGTTCTTCACGGTGTGTTTGTCACCTGAGATGAGGAAGCCATTAAATACTTACGAGTACTGGTTTAGGAGCTCTCCCTTTTCTATCAAGTTAAGTCCGCCTGCTCCTTACTCTGCACCGCACCTGGGGCCACACCTCTCAACGCACCTTACGAACCTTCACGCAACTATAAAATGAGCAACATAGTACTGCAACTTACAGTTTAGATTAGATTTCACTACATTCAATGTTATTGTCATTGTGAGATGGTCCTGCTGTTGAACTGAATTGGCTACACTCTTTCTTGTTCTTAAGGGTTCTTTAGATTAGATTAGATTAGATTAGATTAGATTTAGATTAGATTAGATTCAACTGTATTGTCATTGCAGAGTACAAGTGCCAGACAACGAAATGCAGTTCAGCATGAATGAATGAATGGTCTTTATTGTCATTGCTACAGTACAGGTACCAAACAACGAAATTTAGGAGGGGTGGCTCCCCTGGTGTTAGGAAAGAAAAAAAAAAACGTGAAAAAAAAAAAATCACAAGAAGGGAAGGAGCTGGTTTACATAAATAAAGGCTATGTACACTATCCACTATACTATACTGTACAGATAGACGACTAGGGTTGTCATATTGCACAATAGTGTTATTTCACATTTATTTAAAGTGTCGCAGTTTGCAGGCTTGAAATGTACATATTTGTGCCTCAGCACTACACCTGATTTTTTTTTTTTTGCAGTCCAGCAGCTGCCATCAATCCGTCCAGACTGTCCAGGGCCCAGAACCTAGGTCTTTGCTGTGTTCAGGGCCTGGACGGCCCTGTGGTAGAAGCTGTTCTTCAGTCTGTTTGTCCTTGCGGCCAAGGTCCTGAACCGCCTTTTCGAGGGCAGCCTGGTAAAGTGTTCGTACCCAGGGTGGGTCGGGTCCCTGGAGATCTTGGAGGCCTTCCTGAGACAGCGTGTGTTGTACAGCTCTTCCAGAGAGGGGAGGGGGGCGCCGGTGATCTTCTGTGCTGTTCTCACGACTCTCTGTAGCGCATTTCTCTCCGCGGTTGTGGAGCTGGAGAACCAGTTGCAAATGCCGTAGGTGAGGATGCTCTCCACTGCGCCGCGGTAGAAGGTCACCAGTATCTCCTGCTTGCTGTGTTCCTTCCTGAGGACTCTCAGGGTGTATAGCCGCTGTTGTGCCTTCTTGATGGTGGCTTTTGTGTTGTCCTTCCAGGTCAGTGCATCTAACCAGAAGTGCAATTATAGTGATATAAAAACATGACAGTGATAGTGAGAGGGTACAGTTCACACCACGATACGATAGTAGGATGATTATTCCAGTCTAGGATTGTCCCCTCGGTGTTGTTGATGGGAGTGTGTTGCCTGTTGTTGTGTGAAGAGAGAGGCTCCCTGTTTCTGCATCCGTCTTTCTGTTCTGTTAATTTGCCCTGTGCTTCGCGTCAATGCAGAAACACAATCTTTTTTTTTCTTTTTTTTGGTTTAGCTATTATGTTGCACGATATTCTCAGAGGAAAACAAACACTGATTGTTGAGAGCGGCGCCAAGCAAATGTTTCTTGTCAATACTCGCAAGCGAATCGTTATGCAACACCATACTGTACCGGAGCCCAAATTAGAACGGGAACGTCAGCGGAGTGTCGGAGGGGCCCTTCTTCAAGACACACTTTTGTTTTCTGAAAAGTGCACACGATCTCCCATGAGCCTTCACTGGTGACTGATTAAGGATTCAGGCAAATTAGACACCAGCTCCAGTTTTTTTTGGGGGGGGGGGGTTTAATGCCGGGAAAAGCTAAATGCATGTCTTCGTTTTTTAAGGGGCCTAGCTGCATAAATATCCATGTCATTATGCGTTTGTCTGTCACAGAATCAAAGGCAATATTTGAGTTTTGGTTAAAAAGAAGGTTGATATTTTCATATAGTCAAAGCTGTTGCTTAGCTTGGTTGGCTTACCTGTCTCTGGTGGACCTGCTTAAGTTAATCACTTAAGTCTCTGCATTAGCTTTCATATCACCATCACATAATTAGCTCGGTGTTCACTCACAAAGCCCAGAGCACAGTTACAAAGTGATCGACTAAGTACACCTATTACTTTGCACATTGTGTGACACTGAATCAGGACTCTTTAATGTGCTACTTGCACCTAATTCGCACCACATTTTCAATGTTTATTGTTCATTTCACTCTCTATTATTTGTTTCTTCTTCTCATATTCATTGGTGTTTCGTTTAGATTGTTTAGTTTTGTTGACGCTTCCATAATTGCATTTAGTCCGTTCATGCATTTATTTATTTTGTATTCTTCCTTGAAGAGCCATTTTTAATTAGACACATTTCACTTATTCTTTCAAGGCACAGTTGATAACCTCTTGAATACAAACACACATTTGCATAAACAGCCATTTACTTACTGTCTAGAGAAGTGCTAATTTGTGACTTGAAGGGGAAATTGTTGCAGTGTATTGAGAATTTGAATGGCACTTCGTTTTGACTGTCACTTAAACAGTAGATGTTGGGTGCAGAGCTCATGTATTTGTTTAACATCAACATTACCACAGTGCAACTTGCTTGAATTAATATTCAGCTTATTCTACATTGTATGTAACCCCATTTAAGATCAATTATAGTTGCAAGTTAACCATTGAAGTAGTACTGAGAAAATGCTACAGATACATCATATTACAGTGGGCTATGATTCAGGTTTAACACAGCTCAGTGGCCTTGCAGTTAGAGTGTCCGCCCTGAGATCGGGAGGTTGTGAGTTCGATCCCCGGCCGAGTCGTACCAAAGACTATAAAAATGGTACCCGATGCCTCCCTGCTTGGCACTCAGCATTAAGGATTGGATTGGGGGGGTAAGACCCTGCGACATACCAACGTCATGTCCAGGGGGGTGTACTTATACATCAAGCCACCTCACGCTACGGAAACCGGAGATAGGCTCCTGCCCCCTAAGGGCCATTAGGCTCGAGAACCATCGGTCTCAAGGCTACTTACTTGACTTAGAACTAAGGATCAAAATGACTAAATGTGACTAATACTAATGTGCATCTTCATCTAAAGACTAAGACTAAATGTAAAATAGCTTGCCAAAATTAACACTGTTACAGACACTGTCCCACATTGCTATCCACATCCACATCCTCATTCTGTGACATCTAGCATAAGGGGACTTGTCATCAAATGTCTAATGGAGCGAGAAAGTATGTAATCCTAAGGTATCTTCAGTGGTGTAGTCTACGTGATACGCAGGACTACGCCGAATACCCACTAGGAAAGGCCAAGGATTTCCGTATACCCACTTAAAAATGTGCGAGGATACGTAACGGCGTTTTGTGACAGAACTTTCACACTTTCATTCATAAAATTCACCCCGTCTGTGTTACGAAGCACTTGACTTTTGGACCATTGGGACTGACTATAGCGTCATATACCATCAACGGGGGGGAAATGCGACATGAAATATGTCAAAATGCAGCACTATCATGCACAGATCAGCCTTATAACATGTAATGTAAGATATACTGTATATAGCGTTAGACAGGGAGTGCAGATTTATTTTTATGGCGTTCCGAAATGAACCATATGAGGCTGGGAGGGAAAAATCACAGTATAGCCACTAGAAAAAACTAGACTACACCACTGGGTATCTTGATATGTACGGTACCAGTCAAAAGTTCAATAGAGGGGCGCTTAGGTGGCGTAGCGGACTAAGCGCTGACCATGTAACCGCAGGGTTCCCGGTTCAATTCCGGCCACGGACATATCCTGCATGTCATCCCTTCTCTCTCTCTCACCCATCCTTTCTGTCAAATCTCTACTGTCTCTGTCACAATAAAAATGAAAATATGACTGGGACTGCCCCACTCAGAAAAAAGTACTTAAAAAATAAAAAAGCAAGTTCAATTGAATGGGAAAGTGTGTTCAAACATTTGACTGGTACTGTATGTTATCTCAAACTCCAGACACACGCACACACGCACACACAATCGAAATGACCCCATTGTGCTTTTACAATGAATTAACTTCTCCTAAAGGACTCCAGACTGACAGGTAAGACATAAGGGTGAGAGCAGACCGTTCATAAACACGACCTGGCGTAGGAGTGATGAATAGACCGGGTGTAGAACCTTGCTTGAGGGCACTGTCTCTCTAGCACAGAGCTGTTTGAACCTCTTTGACACCTCCAGTCCAGTCCAATAAGAACGCATCCATCCACCCAGCTCTGTGCCTTTGTCATGTTTGTATTGAAATCAATAGGAAAAGAAATGTGGGACCATTGCTTTCCTCTTGCATCACATCCTCTGCCTCTGAGAGTGAGAACTCCTTCCCTGTGGAAAGGCTGTACTCTCACACCGCCTTCTGTGGAGAACGCTGTACTCTGTCCATGTGTGGTAATGATCCAAGATGTTATTAACATGTAGCGATATGCTAACTGTCTGATTGCATTATTTTTTTTATTGAAATCCTCTCATCATGAAGTGTACAGGTGTTTGAACTTGGTTTTAGTCAGCGTCATGGTGCTTCTCCGCAGTGGTGTAGTCTAGTTTTTTTGTAGTGGGTAAACTGTGATTTTCCCCTCCCAGCCATAAAAATAAATATGCGCTCCCTGTCTAACGTTATATATCTAAATTACATGTTATAAGGCTGATCTGTGCATGATAGTGCTGCATTTGACATAGTTCATGTCGCATCTCTGGTATATGACGCTATAGTCAGTCCCAATGGTCCAACATTCAAGTGCTTCACAGTGTAACACAGGTGTAACACAGACGGGGTGAATTTTATGAATGAAAGTGAACGTTTTGTCACAAAACGCTGTTACACATTTTTAAGTGGCTATATGGAAATCCTTGGCCTTTCCTAGTGGGTATACAGCGTAGTCCTGCGTATCACGTAGACTACACCACTGCTTCTCAGTGCATCACTACTGTTGCATCTTCAGATGCGGGTTCATGTTCGCAAGGACAAACAGACTGAAGCTCAGCTTCTACCCCAGGGCCATCTAGGCCCTGAACACAGCAAAGACCTAGGTTCTGGGCCCTGGACAGTCTGGACGGATTGATGGCAGCTGCTGGATTGAAAATCAGGTGTAGTGCTGAGGCACAAATGTGTACATTTCAAGCCTGCAAACTGCGACACTTTAAATGAATGTGCAATAACACTATGTGCAATATGACAACCCTAGGGTACACAAGGTTGCAGAGAATAGGAAATGTTAGAATAGGTATAGCATAGCATAGAGTACAGCACAGTGTTTTATTTGTACAGTATAGTATAGTGGATAGTGTACATAGCCTTTATTGATGTAAACCAGCTCCTTTCCCTTCTTTTTTTTTTTCTTTCCTAGCACCAGGGGAGCCCCCCCTCCCAAATTTCGTTGTTTGGTACCTGTACTATATCAATGACAATAAAGACCATTCATTCATTCATTCATTCATTCATTCATTCATTCATTAATAATCAATAACTCCTCTGAGTTAGCTTTGCTTTCAATTCAATAGTCCATTTTATTTATTTATTCTCAGCTATGATACAGGTATGATCACACAATCTTTTTTGACTACTAATCGCCTTTTATGTGAACAGCACTGTTCCCAACTGTCTCAACCAATCACCATCAAATCAATTACTCGTATTGGTTTAACATGACCCTTTTCAAAACCACTTATAAACCACTAAGAGGTATAACTCTTAGTTCAATTCACCACAACTATGTATCTACAGTATGTATCTATAGTGTCTTCCACTATCCTAGGGGTCTCCATAGGGGGCAGGGATTAAAACAGACATCCAGCAGAACGTCAGTTGGCCTCTCCATTTCAAAAGCACAATCCTTCCCCTAATGACCATGCCTGAGCAGTGTGCAAAGCGTCATTTTGAGGCTTCTTTTGATCAAATTCTGCTTTATTCAGAGGGCTTAACCCTGTGGTATTTTATACATTCCCTGGAAACAGTGTGTCCGCACTCCAAGGCGTCTCCTCATTAACGGCCTGCATAACTTAAGCGAATCCCTCCCTAATCAAATAATTGGTTTGAGGAGATAACCAGAGCTCTCTGATTGAGCCTTAACTTGGAGGGTACTTTTCAGGGGGCGGGGGGGGGGGGGGGGTGAGGAAAGAAAAGGAAGAAATACCTCTGCCTAACCCTCGATTGTCATCCTTATTTGAAGTTCGTATGATTTGTGACACGGACTAGTGTTTGTTTGGTCCGCACGTCGGCAACCAATCAAAATGTTCAGACTTTTATTTTATGTTTTAACATTGTTGAGAATATCACCAACACAAACTCGAATAGTCAAGCTTAAAATACCACAACGCAATGGATTCGGTGAGTAACCCCCCCCCACTGCTACCTAGTTAACTAGAACACTACCGGTACTTGACATTGTTAAAACAAGCTGTGTTAGTTGACTAGCGATGTGTGTCATTGATTTTCAACAAAACGCTGAAACGTATTCACATTTTTCCCGAAAGAAAAATCCAAACATTCAATCGGATTCCGACATGCGGACCATAAACACTACTAGACCATGTCACATTTTGTCTCTCTGTGTCCCTGGCTAGCTGGAAAGACCACTATAAGCACCACCACCCCCACCAACACTAGCGTACAGTGTGTACCCAGAGTGTACAGCACAGTAGGTCTGTCCATGTGTTCTCTACTCCAGTCATTCTGGGAGGAGAAGGGGAAGACGCTGCCTACAGACAGAGACAGTTGGGATATCTCGGGGCACTTTGGCAGCAGATTCTCCAGGACTGTGACAGCTGCGGGGCTTAATGAAGATGGACCGGCAGTCACCGGGCGACTCCTTTGTCATGGTCCGACAGGGATGTTCAACTGCGGCGATATTGTCTGTCACTCTGCTCCCAGCTACTGTCTTCTCTGCTCGACTGGAGCATGGCAGTATGACACCGCTCCGTTGGCAATTACCTGGGGTGGGGAAAGGGTGAGTGTGTGTGTGTGTTTGTGTGTGTGTGTGTGTGTGTGTGTGTGCGTGCGGGCGTGCAGGCGTGTGCGTGCGTCTGTCTGCGTCTGTGTGTGTGTGTGTGTGTGTGTACGCACGCTCACAGCGGGAGGGTGGGGGGGGTCTGGCGGTCATTTTCTATTCTCTGCTGTTGGCTAACTGCCAAGCCCCCCGGAGGATAATAGGGATTTGAACACTCACACACACACATTCCTTACTGTACAATCTCTGAAATTCGAACTCCTCTACCACCTGCTGACACACCAAAGGAGGGCCGGGGGGAGGTGGAGGTGTGGGTGGAGGGGAGGTGGGCCGGGGGGGGGGGGGGGTAATTACACATTCCTCCGAACAAACCTGGCGTCCTGGTGTCAGCGGATGTCGCTCACGGTGCCGGGGTGTGTAATGGGAGAGACACCGTCGCCAGAGCGGTGAGGAGAGACAGACCCCGACACCCCAGCTCTGGGAAAGTCATCTAAATCACATTACTAAAGCTAACCCTGAAGGCACAGGGAGATTAGCCTCTGTGCCTATACGCTGGGTTTTTTAAAAACTTTGCGTTGTAGGTTATATACAGTACCAGTACTACCAGTCAAAGGTTTGGACACACTTCCCCGTTCCACTGAAGGTGTTTTATTCATTATCGTACTAAATGTTTCTCTCTCTCTTTCTCTCTCTCTCTCTTTCTCTCTCTCTCTCTCTCTCTCTCTCTCTCTCTCTCTCTCTCTCTCTCTCTCTCTCTCTATATATATATATATATATATATACACAGTATATATATATATATTTCTATTCTTATAATTTTATCTTTATTTTTTATCTGTTTACTATTCTCCTCTTGATGTATTTTAATGCTGTGTGTAAAGCACTTTGAATTGCCCCTGTTGAATGAAATAAACGTGCCTTGCCTTGCCTAGGTCTAAAACTCAGTGATGAAAGCACAGATGCTAAAATGTTTACGCTTGCAACGTAACGCCACAAGAGGAGGATGAAGACGTTGATCGTGTCCTGATAGTTTTGAGTTTATGAACATATTGGATGATTATATGAACATATTGGATGAGTATATGAACATTCATTTTTTCTTTTTTTTCATATACTCATACAATATGTTCATATACTCATACAATATGTTCATATACTCATACAATATGTTATTTTTTTGTGGTGCAGGAGGTAGAGTCGGTGTCTAATGATCACAAGGTCAGCAGATCAGCGGTTTGAACCTCGGCTGCATGTCGAGGTGTCCTTGGGCAAGACACTGAACCCCAAATTGCTCTCAATGAGCGGGCCAGCGCCTTGCCATGGTAGCTTGCCGCCATTGGTGTGTGAATGTGTGTGTGAATGGTTGAATGAGAGGCCGTTGTAAAGAGCTTTGGAATAACGTGCTATATAAGTCAGTCCATTTAAAAGTGAATCAACTTTTGACTAATGTATTTCACTCCATGCTCTTCAATACAACTCTAATAGCATAATCTACCCTTCAAAAAACCCTGCCGTTTACTGCAATTGTGTCGTATATTTCTGTAGTATGTATGATCTATGTATGAATATGTAGTATATTTTAAACACACACACACACACACACACTGATCATTAACAGATGGCCCCTGGACCAGCTATCAGAGACCTGGGGGTTGGGCAAAGACACACACACGCTGGCCCCTCCCCTCTGGAAGGAAACGGGGACAGAGGGGGAGAGAGCGCTCTCTTCCAGCCCGAGGTCCATGGGGAACGCATGTAATGTATAAATCTGCCTGTAACTGATTAAATTGTCTTAAACTAACTGTTCTTTGATTCACAACCAATAAGAATACACGACAGTAATGGCGAGCAAGTAACGGAGATAATATAGCTTAATTTACAGTATTTTGCAAACTTCAATCTAACGAAGAAGGTAGATTTTCTGCAGAGATCTCTCTCTAGTCGATTGGTGTGTTTAAAATAGACTGTAAATCTCAGATAAGTTATAGTCAAAAGAATCTGTGTAACGGTAATCTTGTTGGAATAGAAGCAAACTTTTCATAATCTTTGATGGGTGGGTGGTGAGAGCCGGACTTTGAAGCCCGTTTTTTGTAAAATATAGTGTTTGATGGTATTGATGTGATTTGTTTGTACGGTATTGGAATATCGTGTGTGTCTGTGTAAAATTCGGTGAGGTTGTGTTTATGTGTTGGAGTGTGGGTGGACTGGGTAGTCTGTTTTATATTGTAGCAGTGGAGAACATGTGAGGCTCTTTTGTCTGTTTGGAAGGACGCCATTGTGTAAGCGGCCATTTGCAGTGTACTGTCAGCAGAGCGTAGACGCCATTTGTGTTGTCCTGTGTAAGCGGAGCGATAACACGCACGCTCGGGCACGCGCGCAGACGCGCAGGACACACACAGAGACCTTCTAGAGGAACAGTGAAAAACATATGAGAAAGATTTGGATGAGATAAATAATAGCTAAACTGGATTGAAAGATAATCTTGATATTGCTGTGTCGTGAAAAGTAATCGTTTATGAAAACAAGTTGTGTTAAAGAGATTGTTTTAAAGCAGGCTACAAACACGCGGTGGTTTCTCAAGGACAAAAGGGTTGTTAAATTGAGCCGCCTGCTTTCTGCCCTCTGGCCTTTTCACACATCAGGCTACAAACACGCGGTGATTTTTCAAGGGAAACGGGTTGTAGCCCCCCTCTTCTTGCCTCTGCAAACAAACACTCCTTTAGAAAGCATTCCTTTAGAAAGGAACCTGACTGATTAATTACATTCCTTATTTCTTACAGATCATTTCACATAGGTTGTGTAGTAATTTAGAGATAGAAAGATAGTGAATTGATCATTGGGGTATTTTAAAGTAGTTTAAAGTTTAAGCAATGTTATGTTGTAAAGATTGATCTGGGAGTCCACAGCGGGTTTTTCCCCCAGAAGGACAAAGACTAGCCCCTCCTTCCCCTACTCCATTTTTACACGGAGGCGCTGGCGCATGCGCAATCGATACGCAAGTCGGTTACTTGGCGCCGCCTGCTGGACGAAATACGACAATACATTTTAAAACACTAAATCCTCAGGGAGATACAGCTGAGGTCGATGAAACAGTCCGATACATTAATAAATAGATGGTTATAAATGATTGTAATGTATTACATTAATTTAATTAATTTAATTAATTACAAATTGATTGAATTAATTATTCAGATCATTTTATTTCTCTGTTTTCACAAAACTTTGATCAATTGTTTTGTGACAATCTAATGATATGTTGATAATAGCTAATTGACTTCACAGGTTTACATCAATGAAGTGTCAATGAATAATTCTAACTAATCATTCATTCTTTTCCAAATAACAAGTCGATTTCTTTACAGGTTATAATTAATATTTGTAATTTACATCTTTTATTTTAGTTAGGTCATTTCCACAGTGTTTGATTAAGGAATAGCAGAATAGTACATATTTGATAGTTGAGCAGTAAAAGGGTTTTTGTGGATCAGTGAATACTTAGGTGTGACCAGCTTTTGTGATTTAATAATTGTGTTGACCAGAACTGTAATTAGTATTGAATGAGTAATCAAGTGACACATATTCATAAACAATTAGGAAACACATTTAAGTATAAAGTACTTACACAGCTATTAGATTTAAGTTAATACTGCACTGACATACACAAGAGGCAAGTCTGTTATTCTGAAGTTGCAGGGTTTTTGTGGGGATGGTTAATACAGTTATATTGGACTAGCATTTGTTTAGCAAACAAGACAAAATAAGGTGGGTTGTAAGAAGCGTACACCTTATCTAATATAGAATATTGTCAGCATATTGAGCAAAGTAGAATGGGGTCGAATTCCACGAAGCTGTTAAAAGATATTAGTGAACATCGTGGAATGTTGGCTACGTTATCCCCTATGGCTGTAGTGGAAAAAATGAATCCTCTTGTTAGGGAAATTAGCAAAATGTCTACGAAATGGAATAGCCGTTGGGCATACATTGAACAGCCGTGGCCGAAAGAGGGCAGCCTTAATTTACAATTAATTGCAACATTGGAGATACTTATCAATGGGCACAAAGCACATCAAAGAGGAAAGATTAGATCAGAGAAACGCAAGTTAGAGTTAGCTATTTTAGATCTATTTAAGGTAGAGGGACAGAAAATAGCTCAGATGGAACCGGAAAAGAAAAAAGAATTGGCCAGAACACTGGAACAGAAACTGAACATTTCATCCCCAGACCTGTGTCCTGCCCCCAGTCCCCCTCCATATGCTAAGGCACTGGAGGATCATTCCCAGAAGAAGAAGAAGGAGCCAAGGGGAAAAGGGGACGACAGGAGTGACGAGGAAGATGACAGCGAAGATGGCAGTGCAGACTCAAGTGATGACGACAATGCAGATGGAGGCTACAACGCGCAGGTCAGGAAGATGATAGCCACAGCCGAAAGGAAAGGTGGGAGAAGACGCCCGGAGAAAGAGGGAGATTGTCACCGAATGTCATCAAATACATTAAAGAACTGTCCAGTGCTGATTCGGGGTAACAAGATGGAATATCATCCGTGGCATCATACAGATTTGTCTGAAGTGATCGAGAAACTCCCAGTTCTTCAAGAGGGAGGACATTCGTGGACGCGAGAGGTCGACGTGATACTGACAGGAACGCAGGCCGCGATGGGAGACCTGAAAAGACTCTTAGCTTTTATTGCAGGATTGGATACAATGCAGGAAATATTGATGAAGGCAGGACTTCATAGATATATCAATACATCAGTTTATGATCCAGAGCTCTTCGCAGCAAACAGAGGCAGGCTGTGGAAAGCAATCAGAGAGACCTACCCTACTCACATTCACCCAGACAATATCATTGTGAAGCCACTGGGGGGGGATGAGAATCCCAGGGGTTATGTTGCCCGTGTGCACGCTCAATGGAGAAGTGTGACAGGGAAAGACGCTGAAGATAACCCCTTAGAAAAATCCATAATCAGGGAAAAAATACAAGAAGGGCTTCCTACCCCAGTTAAGGATAAGCTAGCAGAAGTGGTGGGGCTACGACACATGAACAAAGCTGTTTATATAGACCACGTAGCTCATCAAGTTGAGTTATATCGAAAGAACATTCAGATACAGAAGGCACGAGACGAAGAATCCCTCAGAATATTGACTCATTTGCAATTGACTGAAAGCGAGAGGAACATAGAGGGAGTGCAGGCTTTAGCCCCACAGCAACAGCCACCTGGAGTGCAGACTGCTACTTACCAGTCCTACTCACAGGGGCCACAAGGGGGGTATCCTGCTACTTACCAGTCCTACCCACAGGGGCCACAAGGGGGGTATCCATACCCACAAGGGCCACCAGGGGTGCAAGCGGTTCCATACCAGATGTACACACAGCCTGGCCAAGGACCACCACCAGGGGGATGGACAGCAGCAGGGAAGGAGATGCTAGAACCATGCCAATGCGACCAGAATGGACATCTAGCCTGTGCCTGCTGCAACAGGCCCCAGGGGGGCGCAGGGGGGAGCCAAGGAGGAGGATATTGGCCCCCTACTACACCTGCTCCAGGAGTGATGAACCCTTACGGAGGCCCAGCAGCTGGCCTATAGGGGTGCCCGGAAGATCCGAGTGGGAGGTGCCAGCTGGTGGTGACAAAGAAGCCTGAAGGCGCCACACACCTCCCTATGTCTAGAGAATATGTGAAGACAATCGGATTTGAGGGAATTAAACAGCTGATTCCTACAACTGAGCTTGTAGACTTAGAGTGCAAGGGACAGAGAGCAACTCTGTCAACACTTGTGTCAGAACACACGCCAACAGGGCTGCTAGGGAGAGATGCTCTATGCCAATTGAACTGTACAGTAAAATGCACACCTGACGGCTGTCAGGTGACGGTGCCATCCGGTGTTCAGATTCCATCGACAGCCAGAGTGATTAAGCATAGAACAGACCTACAAGCTTTGCCTTTAAAGGGAGCTGATATAGAATATTGGGTTGATGGGTCTTGTTACGGGGTAGGAGAAACGTTGTGCGCTGGGTATTCCTTAGTTAAAGCACAGAATTCAAAGTTTATTGTAGAACAGGCTGAGGCAGTTCCTCAGCCTTGCTCGGCTCAGTTGGCTGAATTGATTGCCCTCACGGAAGCATGCAACTTGGGAACCGGACGGAGAGTGACAGTGTACACCGACTCTGCCTATGCACATAATGTTTGTCATTTTAATGGAGCTGTATGGAGGGGGCGGGGTTTTAAGAGAACTGATGGTACGCCTATACAGCATCACGCACAGATCATGAAGCTGTTACAAGCCATGATGAAGCCAAAGGAATTAGCTATAGTGAAGTGTGCCACACACAGGTCTGACTCATCACATGTCACACAAGGTAACAGGGCTGCAGAAGATGCAGCCAAAGCCATTACAGGAGCAGACAAGGCAGGTAAAGGTCTTCTGGTCACACATGAAAAGCAATTACAGGGCATGGTCACACTTGAGGATTTATTGATGTTACAGAGTAGAGCAACTATGTTAGACAAGAACGTTTGGCTAGCAAGGGGGGCAAGTCAGGATGACACAGGTCTATGGAGGAATCATGAGGGGTTGGTTGTAGCACCCTCAGATTTAATAGGCATGTTAATATGGGAAGCTCATGGATTAGCACATGTGGCTAGGGGGGAGGTAAGACGCAAAATCACCAAGGAATATGGGTTTTGGAGTCCATATTTGATGGAACAGATTGACCATGCTTTGGGTCAATGTGGGGTCTGCTGGAGAAACAACATCAGAGTGGGTACACCAGTGGTGTCTGGGCATATCCCTACCCCAATAGGGCCACGGGTGGTGGACAGGGGGGTGGATGTACAGAGTAGGCAGGATGTTGTGCCAACAGGTGCCGAGGTCCCCAGAGAACCTGAGAAGGAGGAGCTACGAGGAGATGCTGTGGTGTTGCCAGAGCCAGTGGCAATGCCAGTGTTACAGCCAGTGACATTACCGGCAGTGCCTGAAACCGAGGGGACAGCGGAAAGCTGTCCAGATGCCAATGAACCAGAAACCAACGAAGCAGAGAGTGTTGACAGTCTGGAGGTCCAGCCTGGGGGTGTCCAAAGCCTGGACACCTGTGCTACTGGGGATGCTGGCGAGTGCCTGCACCATGCTTCAGATGATGCTGAGGGCGACTCCCCAGACCTTGATCAGCGTGGGAGGGGACCAGGCGGCTGCCTTAACCTCAATGACACTGACGGACGACGACCAGTTAGGAAAAGATTAAAGACTATGAATAGGGTAGTGAAGCAGCAGATCAAAGGGAACGACGGGAATGGACAGCAGATGATAGCATGGCTGGAAACGGTCTTAGGGGCATGGGAAACTTACTTTGCTAGGATAGGAGCACCTATTATAGCAGACATGATTTTTGACTTTCTTAGAAGGCAGGGCCTCATTGACTGTTTTTGGAAAATCAGTCACTCAGTCCACGTTAATGAACTTTTCAGAAGACTAGTCCTCACCTGAGGTGAAGATCTATGCATTAATGCATTCCCTTTGTCCTGTGCTTACTGTTGGGGAATTATGTGTTATGATAACTGAATGTCATTATTTGTGTATTGTTTGTTTATTTCTATATCGTATGTGATTGATGTCAGTTGAGAAGTGATGTAGTGGTTATGCAAAGATAGGAAAGAGGTTCTGTTCCTAGCGCAACGAAAATGGAAGCTGCTGACTATGAAAGTGTTATCAATCTGAGACAGCGGTAAAGGCTGTTCTCCAACTGGGTACAAGTGCTAGTAACCTCTGACCCTGACGCTTCAAGGACAAAGAAAACATCGGTCGTTGGAAGTTTCTGTATTGATTTGTGCATGATGAACTGTGTTTAGTTTAATTGTGATTGTTATTTTCAAAATTCTTTTTATTATTGGTTGTTTTTTATTTTTGTTTATGATATCTTTGGTTCCTAATACTGGTCCTGGGTTGGTCTGTGTTATTGTGCTTCTTGTGTTGTGTGTTGGTGTAGTTTTTCTGTCTGTTGTTGTTTATTTTTTAATTTTTAATTTTATTTAAAAAAAAAAAAAAAATAATAAAAATTTGGGGGATGTTTTGTGGGGTTTTGTGTTTTTGTTTTTGTTTTATGGTAGTTTAGTTTCGGAACACCCTCTGGGTGGTCCGAGGGGGGATGTGTCGTATATTTCTGTAGTATGTATGATCTATGTATGAATATGTAGTATATTTTAAACACACACACACACACACACACACTGATCATTAACAGATGGCCCCTGGACCAGCTATCAGAGACCTGGGGGTTGGGCAAAGACACACACACGCTGGCCCCTCCCCTCTGGAAGGAAACGGGGACAGAGGGGGAGAGAGCGCTCTCTTCCAGCCCGAGGTCCATGGGGAACGCATGTAATGTATAAATCTGCCTGTAACTGATTAAATTGTCTTAAACTAACTGTTCTTTGATTCACAACCAATAAGAATACACGACAATTGCTTCAGAACAGATTCTCTATAGTAGATTCTCTATAATAGAGCAACTGAGCAAGTATTTCCATCAGATGAAATATCAGTGAATCATCGTCCTTCTTTTCTTTCTATTGTTCCCCTGAAACTGTTCTTCCATCCATAAGATACCCAAGGTATGTGTTCTAAATGGCAGCTTGGGGTTTAATATCAGCGTGTTTTACCTCCAATGACATTTGGCTGCACCTGCTGATTGCACTCAGGAAACCTTGGAGGTAATTACTGGAACAGAAGCTATCTGGAGTTGCATTTGAGGCACATTCAGGTCTCTCTAAAAGGGAAACTCCACTCAGGGAATTGAAGACATTATGGACTGTTCTCTTCAAAACCACACCTGGAGACTGGTGCTGTAAAGCAATTCCTCCCAAATGTTTTTACATTCTAGCTACCCCCATATGTCATTCATCTGAGCAATAGTAGCATTTATATGATGGCCTCTTTTACAATCAGGGTGACATTTAGCATTTTTATTCACTGTGAATAAAAAACGAACTTTGATGAGTTCTCACTTTGATGTGTCCTCACTTGGGATTCAAATGTATATAATTATAATGACACAAAATAATAATCGAATTTCTAATATATCATTATATATCATTATATTAGACGTTGCGTTGCCTTACTCAGAGCAGGTGTTCTATCCCCTGGTGGCTATGTACATTTTGAGAAGACCACACATCTACACAGATGTGTGGATACATTATAAATAGGCTTGCGTGCTGCTATCTGGTGTTAATCTACTCCCTATGTACGTGACTTCTACAGATACATTTCAACAGCCTCAGTGTTCTCTGCATAGTTGTCTGACGTTGGTGGAGTATAATTATGTTTTATTATATACATAGCATAGCGTCCTCAAAATGTGATAAAAACATCTATACTTAATGTAATCATCGTGTTCATGTTACTCACTCATTATTATATTTTTATATATTTTTTATATATTGTTGTTTTATATTTTATATTTTATATTTTATATTTTTATAATTGTAGATTACAAACATATAATGTACTGTACCATAAATTCCCTTTTTTTCAGAGTCCAGAAACATAGATTATAAACCTCCATGATGGTGTTAAGAATGGTGTTAATGTAAAATAAAAATAAAAATAAAAATAATAATGTACATGATACAGTACATAGCCTATATCAATAATGGGATAATGCAACAATTCTAGACACCATGCACAAAAGGAACTAGAAAATACACATACAAATACCAATGAATATTTATTTCAAAAGAGATGTGTTATGGAATGTCTTAGCAACCTGGATGAACGATTATCACCCAAGTTTCTAATTTCAGAGGATGCGCAATCTAACCCCCATTATTAACCTTCTGTTGCAGCAGTGGACTAGTGGAATTGTGGACAGAACAGAGGGAGTGGAGAAAGCACTTGTTTAGCTTATGTCAACCTTAAGTAAAGCATTTGAGATCTATTCATGTCATGACAAGTCATTTTTGACTTCCCTTTGGTTAGGAACCAATAGGAATCCTTGTCACAATGTCGGGTGATGATGACTGTCAAATACCGATTTTCAGAAAAACTGTTTTTTCAACCCCAACAAAACATTGTTGGATGATGACCATCAAAATGACAAACCAGCATGGTGTTATGGAGCTACTATATTCACTGCACAACGTTTGGTGTTAACATTGTCCAACAGTTAATTTCCATCAATTATCTCTATGGTTGGAACAATCAACATCCTTTTCCATACAAGGTTTGGATTTAGACATAGCTGCACCATATCATGTTTGATCATGACCAATGTGCAACAATTCAACCAAAAAGCATTATTAATGTAACCTTATTTTCTTCCAAAAAAATGTGTATAAACATGGGGTAAAAACATTGAGGAAATTCGGTTGTTAAGTCTGACGTCAAACATGACGTTTAGCAATTTCCGGGTCCAAACCATAAATTCCCTGCACCATAGTACCAGTGTACTACAGCGGTAGAATGACAGTTCAATCGTTTTTTAGACTCGGATCTATTCATACAACAAGGGACACAGCACTTTCCCATTTTCCCCATATTTGTCAGCGTCTTTGAGCCTCGGAAAAGCGCTATATAAATAATGAATTATTATTATTACTGAGGCATTTCGAAGACAGCGCCTCAGCCAACTTTGGACCCGGAAACACGTCACGACTTAACAACCGAATAGTAGTTGTGTGGAACCCTTATCCTTGATGCATGTTTATTGTTGTTGTTTTTTTAAATCAAGTATTTACATATTTACATAGTTATGTACATACGGCATCCTTATACGTACATCCTTTTAACACCATTTAATTCAAAGAAAACCATAAACATAAACACAAATGATCCCCTTATCCAGCATGGGTGACAGAGTGAAGAGCCTTCCCTCTGTGGTCTTCTGTGGCTCAGTCGGTGGAGCGTGGCGCTAACAACGCTTGTGGTTGTGGGTTCGCTTCACGCTGGAACCATATACACTGAAACTGTATACATGTCCGCACTCACTGCAATGTAAAGGCTCTCACATAGTCGGGCGTACTGTGAGCGTACTCCGCGCGGCATGTCCGCAGTCGTTTGAGGTTTCATAGTCGAGCGTACCACCGCGTATCAATTTCCTACATTTCATGCCAAGCCATGTTTTTGCGTGACACCGGTACGTGTCCGCTAGGTATGCGCGATCCCAAAATTTGAGCTGCGCGCGGACATGCCTTGCAGACGTCCGCTTTGAGTCCGCGCGGAGTCCGGTCCGCGTACGCTACGTCTGACTATGTTTAGGCCTTAAGACTCTTCAGATAACGGCGTAGATTATCTCCCCGCGCCAGTGCGAACCTCGCAATAAATCAAGCTTGCGGATTACTTCCCAAGTCGGCTTGGCCTGCTGTCAACCTTTGCCACGTTG
>NW_027662669.1:12500-20000 GCF_963989245.1 Nansenia antarctica | reverse complement strand
GAGAGGGTGAGAGAGAGACAGAGGGGGGGGTGAGAGAGAGAGTGAGAGAGAGAGGGAGAGATAGAGAGAAGAGAGAGGGTGAGCGAGAGAGGGAGAGAGGGAATTTGTTAGGAATTTGTTCCAAACCAAATTCCTAACATGTTTACATGTCATGGCAATAAAAGTCTTCTGATTCTGATTCTGATTCTGAGATAGAGAGAGGGTGAAAGAGAGAGAGAGGGAGAGAGAGAGAGATAGAGAGAGGGTGAGAGAGAGAGGGTGAAAGAGAGAGGGAGAGAGAGAGGGTGAAAGAGAGAGGGAGAGAGAGAATGAACAGCAGGGAGAGTGAGGGAGGAAAATAAAGATGAAAAGATGAAAGACCTAGCCTTGGTACTAACAATTGAGAACAAAAGCTATTCTTGAAATGCCATGGTGCACACTAGGTGCAAAAGCTGGTGAATTATGTTGACTTGGCGAATGCCAATCACAGGAGCAGGAGGTGAGAGTCATTTCCTTGAAAGAAAATAATGTATTGACAGATCTGATAATGAGTTCCAACACCGTTTTTCAAATCCAGCCGTGATTTTTGACACACGCTACCCCTAGTTTATTTCCTGGCACTTTTCCGCTCGCTAGCTTCTAATACGTCACACTGTTACATTAAACTGTTGTAAAAGTAAGTACAGCTCCTTTTTTAAGTGCTCCATCTTTTTGCTAGATTGAGACTTTGGAATATGAATTGAGCTTTCAAAAAGCATCCATGATCTACTACTAGTTTTTTTCGAGATTTACAGGAAAAATGGTGAGGCTATCAGCGATCAACTTCGCTGGCGGCTGGTGCCGTTGAAGATGATTTATATCACAGCTTATTGGAGGATGACTACATTCATATTCCATTCACCCAGCTCGACGTACAAAGGTTTAAGCTATTACATACCCAATCCGGGTACGACACATGGAGGCTTATAACTTATTACGCAGGTGCAGAGGAAGAGAGAAAGTTTGGAGTTATCAAGGTGACAGAGACACATTCAATACCACCTTGCACACACTTGCCTGGATCTATCTGATCTGAACACACACACACACACACGGCATACACACACACACACATGGCACACACACACACACACACACACACACACACACAGACAGGGCTCACACATTCCCTCACACACGCACATACACACACACCCTCTCACACACACACACACACACACACACACACACACACCCTCTCACACACACACACACGTACAGTACTATAATCCCTTCCCTCATCCACACGTCCCTCTCCTCTCATCTTCGCCCCTTTCCTGGGGGCGTCAGGTCAACATGTCTGTGACCAGGCGTAAAGATAACCTCATCAATAACCTCTCCACATCACCGCTGGTCACCCTGGTAGAAGATAACCTCATCAATAACCTCTCCACATCACCGTGAGTCACCGTGGTGTAAGAAACTGAAATATAGCGCACCTAATCTACAATTCCAATCAATGTTTACAATCACAGAAAAAAGCAAACACTTCAATGTTATTTTATTTGAGCAAACACACACACACACACACACCTAGACACATAGACACACTCTCACAAACACACATACACACTCTCACAAACACACACACAGACACTCACCTCCACAGGACAATACAAAACAGTTCATTCAGGACATTTTTGGTTTGACTGTCTGGAATGGTTGCCATAGCAGCTTTGTGTAACACATTATTTTTCAGATGGCCTTTGGTTAGCATTGACAATCTAATTATAGAAGAGAGCAGGAGCTCGCTGGGAGCATTAGCAACTACTTTTACACTGAACACTCTCTCCTTGCTGTAGAGTTTGAGAGAATAACGGACCCTTCACAGTCAACCAACCAATACAATAGAAAAGAAGATGTTTTCTCAAACATCCAATTCTTCTTATAAAAAAAAAATATATATACACAAAGTTGTGCCAGTGGTCAGAGAGAGGAATTGATTAGAGTGCTAAGTAGAGAACTGAGGTTGTTAGAGATGGATTGGAAAAGGGAATTAGGGGATTGGATCAATGGGTGGTAGCCCTGCTTTGATGTGAGAAACGACTTCATCACCGTAGAGATGGGAAAGAGATGTTAAGCGGGAGACAGACGGTTTGCGTGGTGTTGTCTGGCAGAAGTAGCAGTAGGGTCAGAGGTTAGTCAGAGGTTGAGTGAAAGGAAGGTCCTTGAAGGAAGGAAAGAAGGTTTTGAAGTGAGGAGAATGTTGGCAGAACAGTTGCCTTGGGTTAGAGGAATAAGAGAGTTTTGGAACGGTAGAAAGTCTTAGCAGCAGACACAGAGGACGATAAATGAAGGAGGAGAGAGGGGTAAGGAGTCAGGTCATCCTCCTTTTTCCTGTCAGCTGCCCGAGGCCTGGTTGTACTGGCTCACAGGGGTTAACACTAGAGCAGCCATGGGGTGGGGTCATTTGACCAAGTAAGTAAAAGAAAATATAGACCTTTGCACTCGATCAAATTTCAGGACGCTCCTTTCATGACCTTTCCTAGATATGTGCGTTCTAACCACCCAGTATCCTTACATTTTCCAAATCAACTCAGGATAAGCTAGTGTAAAGCTATTTTGTTTGTTTTTCTGTGTAGGCGACAGGCTAATTTACAAGACACGCCAACTAGTGGTCCTTCTGTGTAAGTAGCAGCTTCCCATTGTAAAGACTATGGTCATTTGGCCCCCGAGGCGGCTCTTATAGTAGGTAAAAAAGGTACAGCTGTTCTAGTGTTAACAGCCGAGCTGCGGGTGGAGCGGAGGGAGCTAGCCTAGCGGTAGGTAGACAGACAGACAGTCAAAAGATGAGGTGAAAGGAGGATGGAGGTGGCAGCGTCAGTAGTCAGAAGGGAGCTAGAAGGTGTAGAAGGTAACCCTGGTACCCTGCAAAAGGTTCATCTAAGTAAGATGACATATCTTAAATCAAGTTATATTATGCTTGTTTTTAGTCTGACTGCACTAGATTTAAGATATCTTTTACTTTTTTTTCTTTACCTGTTTCCTGTTCTGTTGGCAGATACTTTTGCTTATTTTAAGTAATATTCGCCACATTTCTTTTTCTTGTTTTTGAGATCAGTGTAGAGAGAGAATAGAGAGAATAGTACAGAGGAAGAGAGAGCGGTGGGAGAAAGGGTTTGCAGCGGGTCGCAGCGGGGAGATGGAGTGTATATGGGTAAACCAGATTGGATTGTTTGCTGCGGCAAGGTGGAGCGCTTCGTCTATGTGCCCTACAACAAGATGAAATAACAGGTATGAGGGGCGAACACACACTACAATAGCAGAAGCTGGATGAAATGATTATAAAGCAATACAACACAGCTAGCATGGCAGGGTAGCATGGTATGCAGAACAAAACCAAAAGCAAATACTCATCCATGTGGCCCTTCTCTCTGTCCTCAAACAGGCCCAAACCCTTTTTATTTTTATCCAAGCTAAAAAAAAACGTCATGTTTTGCAGCAGTTATGATTTAACAATAACACTTCCATCCATGTCTTTTTATTCATTTCCATTATCTTATTAAATGTTTATCTATATATATATTCATTTTTTTATGATTGTATTTTTATTTTTAATCTGTTTACTATTATACAGTACTCTTAATGCTATATGTAAAGCACTTTTAATTGCCCATGTTGTATGAAATGTGCTATACACAAACCGTCACGTTTTGCAAGTTATGATTAAACACTTACATCCATGTAAGTAAGTAAAGCTTTATTTATATAGCACCTTTCATACAAGAAATGCAGCTCAAAGTGCTTTACAACAGGAATAAGAACATAAAGTGAATATAAAAACATATATAAAAACATATACAAGCATAGAATGAATATAAAAGCAGGGGGAAACAGGTAAAGATAAAATACAATATTACGTAACAACATTGTTTTAGCCCCCCTTGTGAGTGGAGGCACGCTAACGTGAGACCTGACATGTCTAACCTAACATGTCTTTTTATTCATTTCCATTATTGTGGAATATATGTTTATCTAATCTTATAAATGTATTTGTATTTTTATCTGTTTACTATTATACTCTTAAAATGCTATAAAACACTTTTAATTGGCCATGTTGTATGAAATGTGCTGTATAAATAAACGTGCCTTGCCTTGCCTTGTCCCTCCCCGATGGACTCCCACAGATAGACTCCCACAGATAGACTCCCATGTCTTTGTACACTGAGGCCGAGGAAGACGAGGATGAGGCTTCAGCCGGTGTAAGTACCGGATTTTCCGCCCCTGGAGGTTTTTCCGACCCTACCAGATCTGGTCATAGGTCCTGCCCTTTCCGGCCATAGGTAGCGCTATGATTCGCTGACGACGATGACTTACGATCACATGATGACCGCCATTTTTACCCATCAGTAATTTTGGCTGTTTATAGATCTAATCTCTGTAGCTACCTTAAGATACATGGATGGCGCAGTAAGATCAGTACTGAGGCTTAGAAGCAGAGTTGCCAGATGGGATTGACAATTTCCAGCCTAACCACAGTCTAAAAACCGTTAAATCCACCAAAAACCGACAGTATATTGTCAGAAAACCGCAAATTACTATTGGGCAGGTGCCCATCTACTGCCCCTAAATGGTATATCTGTTGCCAATGATGTCTGTAAAATGTAAAAAAAATAAAACCTGCACATTGTATGTAGCTACTAGGGTGTGTGTTTTAACTTCACGCATTTTGTAACTTTCAGGCACTGACATTTTGATACCGCCTAAATGCTATTTATCCAGCCCAACCGCCCCAAATGCTTTTTTCCCCGCCCAGTGTGATCAAAAGTGTGTTCAAAAGTGTGATCAAAAGTAGCCCCATCTGGCAACCCTGCTCAGAAGTACAGTTCACTAATTGCTGATTGCCTAGCAGAGGTGTAAGCCACTCCCACCTACCAGTAGCCCTAAAGACACAAATTAATTAAATTAGCACATAAGCTACCAAACAGCTACCAAAGAGCTTCAAACACAGCCAGATGGCCAATCAAAGCTATTTACTAGAAGATTTGCCACTGGTTATCTGCTATTGGTTTAGATCATCAGACAGCCTGTCATTTGTTTAAAGATTACCTACATGATAGGACTTAATGGGCCGGTTTCAGAGACAAGGCTTAAGCCTAGTCCTGGACTAAATCACACTTTCAATGTAAAATCTCCATTGAAGATGTTTTTTAGTCTAGGATTAGGCTTAAGCCTTGTCTGTGAAACCGGCCCAATGTGTTTTAATTTGAGTGTTCTCCAAATTAGTGTAGGTGTTCGATTGTAGGTCCAATGCTGTTTACCATTTACACCAATAATGTTGGTTTGTCCTTGAACAGTTTTAAATGACATTTTTTATGCTGATCATACTGTTCTCTACCGCTGGGTACCTTCAGCTCAGCAGCTCTTTCTTGACCTTCAGAATCATGGTGATTTGATTCTATTAAAAAAGACGTGCTCGTCAATCTTACGCTGTTTCTGAATAAGGACAATGTTTTTCTCTAAATCCTGTAATATCCTACCAATGTTTACCCAGAAGGGAGCCCTTACTATCAATACCTGGGCGTTCAAATTGATGATAAACCGCCCTTAAAACGTATGTTTGTTTTTTTTTTAAATAAGAGAGTTAAAGGGAAAAGAAAATAGTTCCAAATATGTCGAAAGTCCTGCTTCGTCTTTGAGAATCGTGTGTGCCAACGGTCAGAGAGGAATCGATTAGAGTGATAAGTAGACAAAGGAGGTTGTTAGATGCTCCTTCCTATCCTTGACTATGATGACACCATTTACATGCAAGAGGCAGGCTCAGTTCTTAAACCACCAGACTTGGTTCATCACTTAGCCCTAAGGTTCATCCGTACCCACCATTGTCTTTTTTTGGTGTTAGTCTGTGGGCTGGGATTCTTTGACTTTGAGAAGACCTTATCATTTGGTTGTGTTTATATATAAAGCTGTTCTTTTTGAAACTCCCATTTTACCTCACATTATTGCTCCTATCTTCCGCCGTCGACTGAAGTACCATCTCTTCAGACTACACCTTAACTGTCTCTCCTGAGACATCTACTTCCCTCTACTCCCCTCCTGCACAGTTTCTCTACTGTTAATAAAAAAATACAAAATAAAAACCGTCATTCTTCTAGCACTATGACTGCCCCATGGCCCGAGCATAGATTACTTTTTCCTGCTATGACTGGTGGATAAGATGATTCACTTACATTGTCAAATGTATTTGTTGTAAGTCGCTTTAGATAAAGGCATTTGCTAAATGCCCAAAATGTAAATGTAATTTTATGGAGACCAGGCCTCCTGTCAGAGTTTGATGATTTAATGTCCCATGTGTTTTTACGGAAACTGGGAAATCTGCTTTTAGTCTCTCTGCTCTAAGAAGTTGAACAAGGACTCGCATGACCTTGATACTTATGACAGCTATTTCTCTCAAGCAATCAGGCTACTGGGGAAATGTACTGGAAGAAAACAAAAGACTGTCTCCCCCAAACCTCCACTACAAAAATAATATAGATGATATGACTACCTGCACACTACCTGACTACTACGTGACCTGTACTGAATCATATTTGTATTAGATTGCCCATTGCCTGATATTTCAGTTCATCATATTGTAACCTGTCCAGTTTTTTTGCACTATACTGTTTCTACTGCAGTATGACTGGTCCCCCTGTAGTACGAATACCATCACTTTATCACTTTATGACTTTATTAAGAGTTTTACTCGTGTACCTGTATACATTGCGGCTGTGGCTCAGGAGATAGAACGAGAACGATCGCAAGGTCGGCGGTTTGCTCCACGGCTGACCATGTGTCGAGGTGTCCTTGGGCAAGACACTGAACCCCAAATTGCTCCCAACGAGCGGGCCGGCGCCTTGCATGGCAGCTTGCCACCATTGGTGTGTGAATGTGTGTGTGAATGGGTGAATGAGAGGCCGTTGTAAAGCGCTTTGGAATAAGGCGCTACATAAGTGCAGACCATTTACTATGTACATTGGATGTAATAAAAGCAATTCTGTTTCTGATTCTGATTCTGACCAACAGGATTTCCATAAACTCTGGTACCTATTGGTCTTTTCAAGTTTTTAGTGAAGGCTGTCCCTGTTTAGGGACATGTGTACGCGTCGTTAGTGTATTCATGTAAAAACGGTTGTATTTGATTGTTTGCAACTGGTTCTGGTATTGTATCTTTGTTTGATCCATATAAACCAGGGCCCTGCTGCAGATGACCCTGCAGTCTCAGTGTGTTCCCCCCCGAATGAAGAAAGCTGCACAGAGGACAGACTATGGACTGTTTTTCTACCAGTCGCTCTCTCGAGGTGCAGCCCTTAATACAACAAATAGAGCCAGTGTGTATGTGCAATCAACTTGAAAACATATTCCTCCGGTGGCTCCGCAGTGCTGCTATGTAAGCGTTTCTTTTCAACCTCAAAACGAGCAAAAAGTTTTGACAGAATGCAGAAAGCACTCAACAATATTTGGGGGAAAAGATGGGAAGGTGAAATGCTGAAATTCTGTTGA
>NW_027662669.1:2500-10000 GCF_963989245.1 Nansenia antarctica | reverse complement strand
TCGTCTGTGTCCTGTGATATTAGTAATCCTGTGTGAATTCGAAATGATAGAGGTCATCGCGAATAGGCCAATGACAGAATAGGCCAATGACAGAATAGGCCAATGACAGAATAGACCAATAACAGAATAGGCCAATGACAGAATAGGCCAATGACAGAATAGACCAATAACAGAATAGACCAATGACAGAATAGGCCAATGACAGAATAGACCAATGACAGAATAGGCCAATGACAGAATAGGCCAATGACAGAATAGACCAATGACAGAATAGATCAATGACAGAATAGACCAATGACAGAATAGGCCAATGACAGAATAGACCAATGACAGAATAGATCAATGACAGAATAGACCAATGACAGAATAGACCAATGACAGAATAGGCCAATGACAGAATAGACCAATGACAGAATAGGCCAATGACAGAATAGACCAATGACAGAATAGATCAATGACAGAATAGGCCAATGACAGAATAGGCCAATGACAGAATAGACCAATGACAGAATAGGCCAATGACAGAATAGGCCAATGACAGAATAGATCAATGACAGAATAGACCAATGACAGAATAGATCAATGACAGAATAGGCCAATGACAGAATAGATCAATGACAGAATAGACCAATGACAGAATAGACCAATGACAGAATAGACCAATGACAGAATAGGCCAATGACAGAATAGATCAATGACAGAATAGATCAATGACAGAATAGGCCAATGACGGAATAGATCAATGACAGAATAGGCCAATGACAGAATAGACCAATGACAGAATAGATCAATACAAGGGTGTACCAGGACCACCATCAGGTTGTATTGCTGTCATCTTTATTGTCTTTATTGTGTTGTTGCATCATAACTGTGCTTAAGATTCTCTTTTGGCAGGACCTGTGACCATGCTGGATGCAGAACGATGCACATATAACACTACATTTATGGACAGTGTGTAAGCCGATAATATGCAAGGAATTTGTCCTGGATACATGGTGTACAGGTTTTTGCCCTTGCTTGCTTGCTTTGTGCCGGTGGTCCTTGGCCTCCCCTTGGGGCCCCCCGGCTTCCCCGTGTGCCTGGTCTGTTCCGCCGCCGGGCACCTGCTTGGCCGTCCTTGTGCGGGGCCCCTTGGGTCTGTGCTTGCTTGGCTGGGCCGGGTGTGTTGGTGGTGGGGCGGGCTGGGTGCGTGGGGCGGCGGGGGCTCCCTGTGGGGGGTTGTGGGGGCCCACCGCTGGGTACTGGTAGGCAAACTGGCTAGTAGTCGCTCTATTGGTAGAGGGCTGCAAGGGAATTTTTCCTGGCTACATAGTGTACAGGTTTTTACTTTTGCCTGCTCACGGCTCTGTCAGTATTGATTGATTGATTGATTGACTGATTGACTGAACATCTTCATTGTGTGAAGCGCATTGAGTTGCATCTTGTAAGAAATGCGCTATACAAATAAAATTTGATTTGATTTGATTTGATCAATGACAGAATAGACCAATGACAGAATAGGCCAATGACAGAATAGATCAATGACAGAATAGACCAATGACAGAATAGATCAATGACAGAATAGATCAATGACAGAATAGGCCAATGACAGAATAGGCCAATGACAGAATAGGCCAATGACAGAATAGGCCAATGACAGAATAGGCCAATGACAGAATAGATCAATGACAGAATAGGCCAATGACAGAATAGATCAATGACAGAATAGATCAATGACAGAATAGACCAATGACAGAATAGGCCAATGACAGAATAGGCCAATGACAGAATAGACCAATGACAGAATAGGCCAATGACAGAATAGATCAATGACAGAATAGACCAATGACAGAATAGGCCAATGACGGAATAGGCCAATGACAGAATAGGCCAATGACAGAATAGATAAATGACAGAATAGACCAATGACAGAATAGATCAATGACAGAATAGGCCAATGACAGAATAGATCAATGACAGAATAGACCAATGACAGAATAGGCCAATGACAGAATAGATCAATGACAGAATAGATCAATGACAGAATAGGCCAATGACAGAATAGACCAATGACAGAATAGACCAATGACAGAATAGACCAATGACAGAATAGGCCAATGATAGAATAGACCAATAACAGAATAGGCCAATGATAGAATAGACCAATAACAGAATAGGCCAATGACAGAATAGGCCAATGACAGAATAGACCAATGACAGAATAGGCCAATGACAGAATAGACTAATGACAGAATAGGCCAATGACAGAATAGACCAATGACAGAATAGACCAATGACAGAATAGGCCAATGACAGAATAGGCCAATGATAGAATAGACCAATAACAGAATAGGCCAATGACAGAATAGGCCAATGACAGAATAGACCAATGACAGAATAGGCCAATGACAGAATAGGCCAATGACAGAATAGACCAATGACAGAATATGCCAATGATAGAATAGACCAATGACAGAATAGGCCAATGACAGAATAGGCCAATGACAGAATAGACCAATGACAGAATAGGCCAATGACAGAATAGATCAATGACAGAATAGACCAATGACAGAATAGGCCAATGACAGAATAGATCAATGACAGAATAGGCCAATGACAGAATAGACCAATGACAGAATAGGCCAATGACAGAATAGACCAATGACAGAATAGGCCAATGACAGAATAGGCCAATGACAGAATAGACCAATGACAGAATAGACCAATGACAGAATAGGCCAATGACAGCTGCACATGACACATTTAGAAATGTGTATCCTCTAGCAGCCTGTAAGTTTGCATATAGCCGACTGGACATTTGAAAACATACACTACTAAATCTCTAATATCAGCAAACGTGTGTGACCTTGTAAAGAAATGCAACATAAAACAAGTACAGTATAAACACCTTGTCCCTCAGGAGTGAATGAGTGCCCCTCTTTGTACAAGTTGGTGACAGTTATTAAGATGGAAGACTGAAAATGGAACGTGTAGAGGTTATTTCATTCATTATCAGCTTCTTACAGCGTTGAGCGTTATTTGAAGACAGCCCCACAGGTTTGGAGGTCGACTGAAAAGTTCCCAGAGCTTGTAGTGCTTATTTGATTCATTTCCAAGGATTTGACAGTTATTATTTGAAAACTGACAGTTGGCCAAACGGCATGGCCTGAGGTGCGCTCTCAACATTTGCACCCTGTTAGGACGTTTTAAATGATAAACAACCCATCACTTTAGCCTCGCCATCACAAGATCAATGTCACCTCCAGACTCCTAAGTGAAAAAAGCAACATCCGCGCACTCAAATCTTGTGCGAAAAAATCGATGTTTTATTGCGAGCTTTCAGGTCATAGACCTTCTTCAGGCATAAACCTCCAAACTCCTAACAATCTCTACGCCAAGAAAGACACAATTAGTTCACTCAAGTCTAAACTTGTGAATGCTGCATCTGTATGGCAGAAAGCATCACTTACCCAGGTTTTGTCCAAATGTTCTAAATGGTTTTCGAAGGTACCATGAGTGTGACATTCAAATGGACAGTAACCGATCCGTAGACCCGTCCCCGATTTCATCGCAGGGGACAAGAAGTGTGTAAATGCAAACCTGTGTGTTTGGACCGGTACTCTTTAGTGAACGTTCGTTATCATGTGTACACTGCAAAAAGGTGAATCTAAGTAATTAAATATCTTAAATCAAGGCAAAATATGCTTGTTTTTTTGTCTGACTGCACTAGTTTTAAGATATCTTTGACTTTGACTAATAATTCTCCTGTTCTGTCGGCAGATCATTTAGCTTATTGTAAGTCATATTTCTCCCATTGTGTTGCTTTTTTTTTTTCTTGTTTTTGAGAGACGACCTTTTGGCAGTGTATCTTGATCGCTACCAATTCATCATGGCCATTGACCGTGGCTGGAGTGCGAGGTATCCTTGATGATGCTTGCTGCCCTCTGCCTTGAGGGACTCGATGATAGGGAGTTTGGTGCCCGTGATGCGCTGGGCGGTTTTAGCACTATTTTAAAACTCCCAACTACATACTACTTGACCTTTAGCAAATCCGTTCAGGTGGTAAAAGTCTGGTGATGTCATCTCTGTGCCTCTACCAAGCTTTGACAATCAGGTGGGTTGTGCACTCAGTTGATGACAGCCACGTTGACGTATGGACTGTGTTCCCTATTTGTAGGGAAACAGAGACAAGAACAGAGACACACCAGACGGATTTTCACAGCTTCTCTTCTCTCCTGTCTCAGTTCATCGAGGACGCGTGAACTCATCAGGGAGCGAAGACGGTCTCAATGCTGCTGGGTGGATCCACAGTATGAGCTGCAGGTGGATGGTCACACACACACACACACACACACACACACACACACACACACACACACACACACACACACACACATAGATATACACACCGTCTGTCTTCTCTCTCTCTCTTTCTCTCTCTCTCTCTCTCTCTCTCTCTCTCTCTCTCTGCAAACTGCGACACTTTAAATGAATGTGCAATAACACTATTGTGCAATATGACAACCCTAGTCGTCTTATATGTACAGTATAGTATAGTGGATAGTGTATATAGCCTTTATCTATGTAAACCAGGGCCATATTCCACAAAGCTCGATAAAGTTCTAAGCCTCGATAAAGTTCTAAGCCTCGGAAATGTTAGCTTGCGTTCGGTGCCATCAATGTGGCTCAAATAATTCGCTGCTTGGTTGAGCTCCTTCTGAGTCAGATATAATTAGCCTGGTCCCGACCAGGCTAAAACACAGGCTATAGTCATCCGTGCGTCAAAAAAGGCTCACAGGCGGAAACTAAACCCTGAACGAAAGTTCCTCATGTGTCTTTTAGGAAATATTAGTTCCCACTTCACATGAGATAGATAGATTAGATAGTTTGACTGTGTGATAGATAGATAATTTGATATTTTGAAAGTGTGATCGATCGATAGATAGTTTGATTGTGTGATAGATAACTTGATATTTTGAAAGTGTGATAGATAGATAAAGAAAAGAGTGTAAAAAAAAAAAGAAGTAATTGTCTCAACTTGCATTGCCGTCATGACAGCGGTCTCGCTGGCGTAGTGGTTAAGGCTGCGGACTCGAGTTCCAAAGGTTGCGAGTTCGAGACTTGACTAAGTCATTCATTTTTTTTTTTTTTACATTTAACCGAAGATTTCATGCAAAGGTTTCAAACACCATTGTAATCGTGTCAGTTCTTGTAAATTAGCCTGCACCATAATTTTATAGCCTACAATACTTTTTTAGATGAGATTTTAGATTAGATTCAGACAACGAAATGCAGTAAAAAGTGCGTCTGTAGAGGGATTCGAACCACTGATATAAAATGACGAATAAATCCTATGGCAGCAGTCAATACCACTAGGCCATTGTGGCGATATGACGGTTTGTAGCCTGCTGCGGATATCACCACAGTAGTAATATTCATTTATTAAAATATGAACATATAACAATAACTGGGGCTAGTATGACCTACGCATTTAATCGGTCAGCAATTTCTTGCCAAACCATTTCCCTCGCCTTGTTAATTGCGGCAGTATTGCACTATTTTACATCTTATTTTTCCGTCTTCATAAAAATCAATAATTCGGAATGCTGCGCAAATGTAGTACCCCTGCAGAGTGGAGTATCTTCATTTCGACAGATCGACACTTCAGGGCTTTTTATGTCAGCGTGCACGCGCCCATATCGAAGATTTGTAAGCCTGTCTTCTGTGAACACTGATGACACAAGGCTGATCCTCATTCGAGGAATCACCTGAGGCTTGAATACCAATCTCGAGGTCCCTGAGCGCCGCATTTAATTATAGCGCCGCTATATTAAGCCACCGTTAGTGAAACGGACCCCAGCTCCTTTCCCTTCTTGTTTGTTTTTGTTTTTTGTTTTTATTATTTTTTTTTTTTTTTTTTTTTTTCTTTCCTAGCACCAGGGGAGCCACCCCTCCCAAATGTCGTTGTTTGGTACCTGTACTATAGCAATGACAATAAAGACCATTCAATAAAGACCATTCATTCATTCATTCTCTCTTACTTTCTTACACACACACACACACACACACACACACACACACACACTCACACACACACACACACACACACACACACACACACACACAGATACACACAGTCTGTCTTCTCTCTCTATCTCTTTCTCTCTCTCTCTCTCTCTCTCTCTCTCTCTCTCTCTCTCTCTCTCTCTCCGTCTCTTACTTTCTTACACAAACACACACACACACACACATACACACACGCGTAGTGCCAGTCACATTGTGTTAAGCTGCCCACCCGTTCACTTAATACGCCTCAGCTCTCCTATTCAACCAGGCCACCACAGACACTAGACAGAGGGAGACGTGGCATTTACAAATAGGGCCAATCTGGAATGGAACACGGCAGAGAATTACAAACCGTTCCCTTGCAACGCCCAGCGCTGCTACCCCCTCACCTGTGGCTTGCCGCGGTGCGCTATACCAGTCTGCCCCCTAGTGGAGTGGAGTGGAGTGAAACACCGGGCATGGTGGATGAGGTCTTCTTTCTTTCTGTCTGATGTACTGACTCATACAGACTCCAAACGACTCCAAACAGCATCATTGAGGGTCCTCGTCCTCAGGTGTTTGGAGGTGTGAGTGAGGCTGTGTCTGAGCTGAGAGGCAAACTAGAGGACCTCCTTAATAAGGTGGGGCAGCCCAACATCTCAACTACAGGTGGGTTCCAAACTCTACCTGTCCAACCTTCATCACCTCAACTTCACACCATATAAAGGTGTGTGTGTGTGTGTGTGTGTGTTTGTGTGTGTGTGTGTGTGTGTAGGCTCTGGTCCTGGATGTGTGTCTGTGTGGGATCAGGCTTTCTCAACGGTCAACTCATCAACTAGTAATTGACCAATCACGGCGTTGGGACCGGGCAGAGGTTGTTTTTGAAGGAGGGGCGTTCAGGGTTGGGATGGAACCATCGCCTGGGTACCCGGCGGTCCTCCAGGTGCAAGGTGCAGCTGCACGTCAGTTATTCGAAGTCAATATTTCCCCCATTTTATCGCTTGTTTTCTTGTTTTCGAGAGCTGACTTTGTGCAGTGCAGTAGCACATCAGTGGTAGTGAAGGATCGTTTTGAAAGGATAGAATGGAACACCCAAGTGAACAAAATCACATATTTGGTTCCTTACCCCTAAAAGGAGTCAGACTTGTGATTTTTTATAAAAGTTTTTTTTTTTCTTCCCTTTCCTAACACCAGGGGAGCCACCCCTCCTTAATTTCGTTGTTTGGTACCTGTACTGTAGCAATGACAATAAAGTCCATTCATTCATTCATTCATTCATTCATTCATTCATAAAGACTGAAATCCACACTTTTGTTCTGTTTATTTGAGCGCTGTCGCTAACAGCTAATGTCATTATTTGTATTTGATGGCCATTACTGTAGCTCAGCAGGCTCCCAGACCCAGTGGATAGTTAGTTGGCATATATTTAGAAAGAGCTCCTGTTCAGCTCCTGTTCAGCTCCTGTGTGTGTGTGTG
>NW_027662670.1:22500-27704 GCF_963989245.1 Nansenia antarctica | reverse complement strand
GGGGGGACCCTAAGGATGCAGGGGGACGGTGGGGGGACCCTAGGATGCAGGGGGAGGAGGGGGGCCCTATGCAAGGGGGGAGGTGGGAAGTGACCCTAAGGATGCAGGGCGAGGAGGGGGGACCCTAGGATGCAGGGGGAGGAGGGGGGACCCTAGGATGCAGGGGGAGGATGGGGGACCCTAGGATGCAGGGGGAGGAGGGGGGACCCTAGGATGCAGGGGGAGGTGGGGGGGACCCTAGGATGCAGGGGGAGGAGGGGGACCCTAGGATGCAGGGGGAGGAGGGGGGACCTCTAGGATGCAGGGGAGGAGGGGGGACCCTAGGATGCAGGGGGAGGGAGGGGGTGGACCCTAGGATGCAGGGGGAGGAGGGGGGGACCCTAGGATGCAGGGGGAGGAGGGGGGGGACCCTAGGATGCAGGGGGAGGAGGGGGGACCCTAGGATGCAGGGGGCAGGAGGGGGGACCCTAGGATGCAGGGGAGGAGGGGGGACCCTAGGATGCAGGGGGAGGAGGGGGGGGGACCCTAGGATGCAGGGGGAGGAGGGGGGACCCTAGGATGCAGGGGGAGGAGGGGGGACCCTAGGATGCAGGGGGAGGAGGGGGGACCCTAGGATGCAGGGGGAGGAGGGGGGGACCCTAGGATGCAGGGGGAGGAGGGGGGACCCTAGGATGCAGGAGGGGGGGACCCTGGATGCAGGGGAGGAGGGGGGGACCCTAGGATGCAGGGGGAGGAGGGGGGGACCCTAGGATGCAGGGGGAGGAGGGGGGACCCTAGGATGCAGGGGGAGGAGGGGGGGGGGACCCTAGGATGCAGGGGGAGGAGGGGGGACCCTAGGATGCAGGGGGAGGAGGGGGGACCCTAGGATGCAGGGGGAGGAGGGGGACCCTAGGATGCAGGGGAGGAGGGGGACCTAGGATGCAGGGGGAGGAGGGGGACCCTAGGATGCAGGGGGAGGAGGGGGGACCCTAGGATGCAGGGGGAGGAGGGGGACCCTAGGATGCAGGGGGAGGAGGGGGGACCCTAGGATGCAGGGGGAGGAGGGGGGACCCTAGGATGCAGGGGGGGGAGGGGGGACCCTAGGATGCAGGGGGAGGAGGGGGGACCCTAGGATGCAGGGGGAGGAGGGGGGACCCTAGGATGCAGGGGGAGGAGGGGGGACCCTAGGATGCAGGGGGAGGAGGGGGGACCCTAGGATGCAGGGGGAGGAGGGGGACCCTAGGATGCAGGGGGAGGAGGGGGGACCCTAGGATGCAGGGGGAGGAGGGGGGACCCTAGGATGCAGGGGGAGGAGGGGGGACCCTAGGATGCAGGGGGAGGAGGGGGGACCCTAGGATGCAGGGGGAGGAGGGGGGACCCTAGGATGCAGGGGGAGGAGGGGGGACCCTAGGATGCAGGGGGAGGTGGGGGGGACCCTAGGATGCAGGGGGAGGAGGGGGAGGAGGGGGGACCCTAGGATGCAGGGGGAGGAGGGGGACCCTAGGATGCAGGGGGAGGAGGGGGACCCTAGGATGCAGGGGGAGGTGGGGGAGGAGGGGGGACCCTAGGATGCAGGGGGAGGAGGGGGACCCTAGGATGCAGGGGAGGAGGGGGGACCCTAGGATGCAGGGGAGGAGGGGGGAGGAGGGGGACCCTAGGATGCAGGGGGAGGTGGGGGACCCTAGGATGCAGGGGGAGGTGGGGGGGACCCTAGGATGCAGGGGGAGGAGGGGGGACCCTAGGATGCAGGGGAGGAGGGGGGACCCTAGGATGCAGGGGGAGGTGGGGGGGACCCTAGGATGCAGGGGGAGGAGGGGGGACCCTAGGATGCAGGGGGAGGTGGGGGGACCCTAGGATGCAGGGGGAGGAGGGGGGACCCTAGGATGCAGGGGGAGGTGGGGGGACCCTAGGATGCAGGGGGAGGAGGGGGGACCCTAGGATGCAGGGGGAGGAGGGGGGACCCTAGGATGCAGGGGGAGGTGGGGGGACCCTAGGATGCAGGGGGAGGAGGGGGGACCCTAGGATGCAGGGGGAGGTGGGGGGACCCTAGGATGCAGGGGGAGGAGGGGGGACCCTAGGATGCAGGGGGAGGAGGGGGGACCCTAGGATGCAGGGGGAGGAGGGGGGACCCTAGGATGCAGGGGGAGGAGGGGGGACCCTAGGATGCAGGGGGAGGAGGGGGGACCCTAGGATGCAGGGGGAGGAGGGGGGACCCTAGGATGCAGGGGGAGGAGGGGGGACCCTAGGATGCAGGGGGAGGAGGGGGGAGGTGGGGGACCCTAGGATGCAGGGGGAGGAGGGGGGACCCTAGGATGCAGGGGGAGGAGGGGGGACCCTAGGATGCAGGGGGAGGAGGGGGGACCCTAGGATGCAGGGGGAGGAGGGGGGACCCTAGGATGCAGGGGGAGGAGGGGGGACCCTAGGATGCAGGGGGAGGAGGGGGGAGGTGGGGACCCTAGGATGCAGGGGGAGGAGGGGGGACCCTAGGATGCAGGGGGAGGAGGGGGGACCCTAGGATGCAGGGGGAGGAGGGGGGACCCTAGGATGCAGGGGGAGGAGGGGGGGACCCTAGGATGCAGGGGGAGGAGGGGGGACCCTAGGATGCAGGGGGAGGAGGGGGGACCCTAGGATGCAGGGGGAGGAGGGGGGACCCTAGGATGCAGGGGGAGGAGGGGGGACCCTAGGATGCAGGGGGAGGAGGGGGGACCCTAGGATGCAGGGGGAGGAGGGGGGACCCTAGGATGCAGGGGGAGGAGGGGGGGACCCTAGGATGCAGGGGGAGGAGGGGGACCCTAGGATGCAGGGGGAGGAGGGGGACCCTAGGATGCAGGGGGGAGGAGGGGGGACCCTAGGATGCAGGGGGAGGTGGGGGGACCCTAGGATGCAGGGGGAGGAGGGGGGACCCTAGGATGCAGGGGGGGAGGGGGGACCCTAGGATGCAGGGGGAGGAGGGGGGACCCTAGGATGCAGGGGGAGGAGGGGGGACCCTAGGATGCAGGGGGAGGAGGGGGGACCCTAGGATGCAGGGGGAGGTGGGGGGACCCCTAGGATGCAGGGGGAGGAGGGGGGACCCTAGGATGCAGGGGGAGGAGGGGGGACCCTAGGATGCAGGGGGAGGAGGGGGGGACCCTAGGATGCAGGGGGAGGAGGGGGGACCCTAGGATGCAGGGGGAGGAGGGGGGACCCTAGGATGCAGGGGGAGGAGGGGGGACCCTAGGATGCAGGGGGAGGAGGGGGGACCCCTAGGATGCAGGGGGAGGTGGGGGGGACCCTAGGATGCAGGGGGAGGAGGGGGGAGGAGGGGGGACCCTAGGATGCAGGGGGAGGAGGGGGGACCCTAGGATGCAGGGGAGGAGGGGGGACCCTAGGATGCAGGGGGAGGTGGGGGGAGGAGGGGGGACCCTAGGATGCAGGGGGAGGAGGGGGGGACCCTAGGATGCAGGGGGGAGGAGGGGGGACCCTAGGATGCAGGGGGAGGAGGGGGGAGGAGGGGGGGACCCTAGGATGCAGGGGGAGGTGGGGGGACCCTAGGATGCAGGGGGAGGTGGGGGGACCCTAGGATGCAGGGGGAGGAGGGGGGACCCTAGGATGCAGGGGGAGGAGGGGGGACCCTAGGATGCAGGGGGAGGTGGGGGGACCCTAGGATGCAGGGGGAGGAGGGGGGACCCTAGGATGCAGGGGGAGGTGGGGGGACCCTAGGATGCAGGGGGAGGAGGGGGGACCCTAGGATGCAGGGGGAGGAGGGGGGACCCTAGGATGCAGGGGGAGGTGGGGGGACCCTAGGATGCAGGGGGAGGAGGGGGGACCCTAGGATGCAGGGGGAGGTGGGGGGACCCTAGGATGCAGGGGGAGGAGGGGGGACCCTAGGATGCAGGGGGAGGAGGGGGGACCCTAGGATGCAGGGGGAGGAGGGGGGACCCTAGGATGCAGGGGGAGGAGGGGGGACCCTAGGATGCAGGGGGAGGAGGGGGGACCCTAGGATGCAGGGGGAGGAGGGGGGACCCTAGGATGCAGGGGGAGGAGGGGGGACCCTAGGATGGATGCAGGGGGAGGAGGGGGGAGGTGGGGGACCCTAGGATGCAGGGGGAGGAGGGGGGACCCTAGGATGCAGGGGGAGGAGGGGGGGACCCTAGGATGCAGGGGGAGGAGGGGGGACCCTAGGATGCAGGGGGAGGAGGGGGGACCCTAGGATGCAGGGGGAGGAGGGGGGACCCTAGGATGCAGGGGGAGGAGGGGGGAGGTGGGGGACCCTAGGATGCAGGGGGAGGAGGGGGGGACCCTAGGATGCAGGGGGAGGAGGGGGGACCCTAGGATGCAGGGGGAGGAGGGGGGACCCTAGGATGCAGGGGGAGGAGGGGGGACCCTAGGATGCAGGGGGAGGAGGGGGGACCCTAGGATGCAGGGGGAGGAGGGGGGACCCTAGGATGCAGGGGGAGGAGGGGGGACCCTAGGATGCAGGGGGAGGAGGGGGGACCCTAGGATGCAGGGGGAGGAGGGGGGACCCTAGGATGCAGGGGGAGGAGGGGGGACCCTAGGATGCAGGGGGAGGAGGGGGGACCCTAGGATGCAGGGGGAGGAGGGGGGACCCTAGGATGCAGGGGGAGGAGGGGGGACCCTAGGATGCAGGGGGAGGTGGGGGGACCCTAGGATGCAGGGGGAGGAGGGGGGACCCTAGGATGCAGGGGGGGAGGGGGGACCCTAGGATGCAGGGGGAGGAGGGGGGACCCTAGGATGCAGGGGGAGGAGGGGGGACCCTAGGATGCAGGGGGAGGAGGGGGGACCCTAGGATGCAGGGGGAGGTGGGGGGACCCTAGGATGCAGGGGGAGGAGGGGGGACCCTAGGATGCAGGGGGAGGAGGGGGGACCCTAGGATGCAGGGGGAGGAGGGGGGACCCTAGGATGCAGGGGGAGGAGGGGGGACCCTAGGATGCAGGGGGAGGAGGGGGGACCCTAGGATGCAGGGGGAGGAGGGGGGACCCTAGGATGCAGGGGGAGGAGGGGGGACCCTAGGATGCAGGGGGAGGTGGGGGGGACCCTAGGATGCAGGGGGAGGAGGGGGGAGGAGGGGGGACCCTAGGATGCAGGGGGAGGAGGGGGGACCCTAGGATGCAGGGGGAGGAGGGGGGACCCTAGGATGCAGGGGGAGGTGGGGGGAGGAGGGGGGACCCTAGGATGCAGGGGGAGGAGGGGGGACCCTAGGATGCAGGGGGAGGAGGGGGGACCCT
>NW_027662670.1:5000-20000 GCF_963989245.1 Nansenia antarctica | reverse complement strand
ACACAGTAACACACACACACACACACACACACACGCACACACACACACACACACACACACACACACACACACACACAGTAACACTGCCTGGAGGGGACTGATTTCGATGACGCACACATGAGATGTTTCTGATTCTCACACACATTTAAACACCCCACCCCCCGCAAACACACACACACACACACACTCTAAACTCTCTCTTCTCCTCCTCCTCTTCCTCCTCCTCCTCCTTCTCCTCCTCCTCCTCCTCCAGGCTCTCCTGACACACCTGCTGCTGTCGCGTCGCGTCATAACTCTTCCCCCCCCGCGGCATGGCTCTGTCACTGTGGTTCCTGTGGGCGTGCGGCGCCACCCTCGCTAACGTCGCCCCCTCTGGCCAAGGTAGGAATCACCCCCCCCCCCCCACCCCCCACCCGATGAGGCGATAATTAGAGTGTTTATCCAAACGATGTGTTTAAGGTAATTGTTGTTGGTGTGGACGTGTGTGATTAAGGCGTGTGCACGCCGCTGTTCTCTTCAGTCCTTTAGAAAAGGCTGTATAGGCGGCCATTTTTAATAACACTGCATTATAATAACACCGAGAAAGGTTGCTCCAGCTAGTCTGTGTGTTGACTTGACTGCGTGTCTCACACACACACACACACACACGCACACACACCTACACACACACACACACACACAAGCACACACACAAGCACACACACACACACACACTCCAACAGTCCAAAGGTACTTGAGCAGTGCAGTAGATGGTACTGTGTTACTGGGAGATGCCTGACCCCCCAGTCTCTCAGCTTCATCATTTCAACGCTGATTGTTCTTCCCTTTGTAAGGCTCTCTCCCAGCTAGCAGGGAATGTTCCCACAACATTGGCTAACATTCCCTACAAGTTCTGCTAATGTTTTAAAGAAAACGTTTTCATCTAATGTTCAAAGAGCATTTTAAGGATGTTTACCATTTCAAATAATGTTCCTATAACGTTAAATGTTAACAAAGTAAGAACGTTTTAGGTGCAACATTCTGAGGATGTTTTGTGGACATTGTTTAGGTAACAGATTATAGAATGTTCTTTTATAAAATGTTCCCACAATGTTACATGATAACAAAGAATGGACATTTTCAAAGCAACATTCGGATAATGTTTTCAGGATGTTATTGATGCCTCAGATCACAAAACGTTTTTTCTAGAATGTTCCTGTAATGTGATATGTAAACAAAGGAAGAACGTTTTACCTGCAACATTCCAAGGATGTTTTGTGGACATTGTTTAGGTAACAGATTATAGAATGTTCTTTTATAAAATGTTCCCACAATGTTACATGATAACAAAGAATGGACATTTTCAAAGCAACATTCGGATAATGTTTTCAGGATGTTATTGATGCCTCAGATCACAAAACGTTTTTTCTAGAATGTTCCTGTAATGTGATATGTAAACAAAGGAAGAACGTTTTACCTGCAACATTCCAAGGATGTTTTGTGGACATTGTTTAGGTAACAGATTATAGAATGTTCTTTTATAAAATGTTCCCACAATGTTACATGATAACAAAGAATGGACATTTTCAAAGCAACATTCGGATAATGTTTTCAGGATGTTATTGATGCCTCAGATCACAAAACGTTTTTTCTAGAATGTTCCTGTAATGTGATATGTAAACAAAGGAAGAACGTTTTACCTGCAACATTCCAAGGATGTTTTGTGGACATTGTTTAGGTAACAGATTATAGAATGTTCTTTTATAAAATGTTCCCACAATGTTACATGATAACAAAGAATGGACATTTTCAAAGCAACATTCGGATAATGTTTTCAGGATGTTATTGATGCCTCAGATCACAAAACGTTTTTTCTAGAATGTTCCTGTAATGTGATATGTAAACAAAGGAAGAACGTTTTACCTGCAACATTCCAAGGATGTTTTGGGGACATTGTTTAGGTAACAGATTATAGAATGTTCTTTTATAAAATGTTCCCACAATGTTACACGATAACAAAGGAAGAACATTCCCACCTAGCAATTTTTTGTTCTAAAAATGTTCAAAGAATGTTACCTAGAATGTTCTCGTAATGTTTTCAGCGGGAAGTTTTCTTTAAGTTCAGAATGTTCTAGGATAATGTTCTCTAAAAACATTTTTAAAATGTTGTGTGATAACCTTCTTAAAATGTTAAGTGACAACATTGCTAGAACATTATGCCCTAATGTTCTTGAAAATGTTTTCAGCGGGAAGTTTTCTTTAAGTTCCCAGAATGTTCTAGGATAATGTTCTCTAAAAACATTTTTAAAATGTTGTGTGATAACCTTCTTAAAATGTTAAGTGACAACATTGCTAGAACATTATGCCCTAATGTTCTTGAAAATGTTTTCAGCGGGAAGTTTTCTTTAAGTTCCCAGAATGTTTTAGGATTATGTTCTCAAAAAACATTCTACAAATGTTTGGTAATAACCTTCTTAAAATGTGAGTTGACAATATTGCTAGAACATTACACCTTATGTTCTCAAAACATTTTCAGCTTAAGTTTTTTGTTTGTTCCCAGAATGTTTTAGGATAACGTGCTCTAAAAAACATTCTAAAAACGTTTGCTTATAACCTTCTTAAAATGTTTACTGAAAACCCTGTTAAAACATTATGCCCAAACATTCTTAAAATGTTTTTGGGATGTTATTAAAAATTCAAGTTTCAGACTTGCACCAATAACCGAGGAGGCTGAGGACGTGGCAGACCAATCAAACGACTCTGATTAGATTTCACGCCTGACTGAGATGTTCAGTGGTCGGCCACAGGTAGACGGTTTTAGTTGAAGACAGCACAAGGGAACGGGACACTGTGGATTAAACGGTAAGGTTACAATAACTGTTTTTAATTGATTAACGTTACTTTGTATGGATACATTTACTTTCTTGACCACAAACTAACCGTTAATGCGAATAACGTCGAGCGTGTGTGTTGTCAGAAATTGCTAGGAAGCTGGGCGCAAAATTTACTTTTATCCACCGTCCAAATCGACAAATTGGTGAACGTTCAGATTTGACCAGCCACTCAATAGATTAACGTCATTGTTGTTGGTTTTTTGGCTGGTGAGTGAAGCAAATCTACCAGCCCAAAAGTTTGGGCCAGGTTTGGGAGCTAGCTAGCTAGCTAGCAAGCTATAGCAATCTAGCTAGCACAATTACTAGCATTCTACATGTCTATTTTACATGGATATTACTTGGTTATTTACAGTAATGACTGCATAATTAACGGCCTGTAATTTAAAGGGCTACCAAAAAGACTTCTGATGAATCAGAAACTATTCTGATTTTAAATACTATCTTTGTTATAATGCAGGTGGATAATACAGGTGGACCATCCATGACCGAGGACAGTGATACAGGTGGACCATCTGTGACTGAGGACAGAGTTCAGAGTAAGGATGTGTCCAGGGATGATGTTTAAGAATGTGTCCAGGTGCAGCAGCAGCACTTGAGGGGAGCAGAAGCCCCACACTGTTCGAGGACTAAATCAAGAACTACAACACTTTGGGAATGCCTGTCTGTCATGAGGATATGTACTGTCAGAGATATGTACTGTTGCAGTGATGATAGGTTCTGACTTCCATGTTTTCAGTATGTACAGTATATGATGTTTTGCTTTTTTTTTTTTTATATGTTCTCAAATGAAGCTGTGGCTGCCTCTCCCTGTCTCACCTCTGTTGTTAATGTTAATAAATAATGATACATTATGTTGAAAGACTTGAATATTGATGTTATCAAACTTTTACGTGTGTTAATACGTTTAGCTAAAAACATTTTAAGAATGTTTGGGCATAATGTTTTAACAGGGTTTTCAGTAAACATTTTAAGAAGGTTATAAGCAAACGTTTTTAGAATGGTTTTTAGAGCACGTTTGTTACGAGGGGGGTCAGCGAGGATTACTCCCCGATGCCTCTGCTAGTTGAAGCGCAGCATCACTCCAGCCCTGGACTAATTACGTGATTATTGTCACCTGTGAGTGTTTGTATGTGTATTTAGGTGTGTCCCATTTCCCTGTTCCCTTGTCAGTTGTTCGTACTTGTTAGCGTCTTGTGAACCCTCGTCTTTCCATTAAGAATATTGTGCATGATACTTGTCCCTGTCCTTTCGGTCCTGGAGGACTTTACCTTACCTGTCGCTACTTCCAGGTATTATTGACTATGTGTGTTTTGATTTGTTTGTGTTTAAGTGAAGTTTGCTTTTAGTAAACGGAGCCTTGTTTGCTCATCTTTTGTTTTCGCTACTCGCAAGTGTTTTGTTTTTGTTATTAGTTATCGACTCGCTACGCAGAGCCTTGCTTGCTCTCCTTTATTTTTCTGTGGTTCTGTATCACGGTCCTATGGATATTCAGTGTATTCATCTCAGTAAAGAGAACTTTATTTTATTCATGTCTCGACCTCAATTCCTCTGAGTCGCACCGCACATGGGTCCAACACCACTCTACATTTAGAACATTATTCAAAAACGTAACACACGTTATCCTAAAACATTCTGGGAACAAACAAAAAACTTAAGCTGAAAATGTTTTGAGAACATAAGGTGTAATGTTCTAGCAATATTGTCAACTCACATTTTAAGAAGGTTATTACCGAACATTATCCTAAAACATTCTGGGAACTTCCCAGTGAAAACGTTTTCAAGAACATTAGGGCATAATGTTCTAGCAATGTTGTCACTTAACATTTTAAGAAGGTTATCACAACATTTAAAAAATGTTTTTAGAGAACGTTATCCTACCTAGAACATTCTGGGAACTTCACACTGAAAACGTTTTCAAGAACATTAGGGCATACTTTTCTAGCAATGTTGTCACTTAACATTTTAAGAAGGTTATCACAACATTTTAAAAATGTTTTTAGAGAACGTTATCCTAGAACATTCTGGGAACTTCCCACTGAAAACGTTTTCAAGAACATTAGGGCATAATGTTCTAGCAATGTTGTCACTTAACATTTTAAGAAGGTTATCACAACATTTTAAAAATGTTTTTAGAGAATGTTATCCTAGAACATTCTGGGAACTTCCCACTGAACGTTTTCAAGAACAGTAGGGCATAATTTTCTAGCAATGTTGTCACTTAACATTTTAAGAAGGTTATCACAACATTTTAAAAATGTTTTTAGAGAACGTTATCCTAGAGACCTAGAACATTCTGGGAACTTCCCACTGAAAACGTTTTCAAGAACATTAGGGCATAATGTTTTAGCATTGTTGTCACTTAACATTTTAAGAAGGTTATCACAACATTTTAAAAATGTTTTTAGAGAACGTTATCCTAGAACATTCTGGGAACTTCCCACTGAAAACGTTTTCAAGAACATTAGGGCATAATGTTCTAGCAATGTTGTCACTTGAATGAATGAATGAATGAATGAATGAATGGACTTTATTGTCATTGCTACAGTACAGGTACCAAACAACGAAATTTAGGAGGGGTGGCTCCCCTGGTGTTAGGAAAGGGAAAAAACAAAAACTTAAAAAATAAAAATAAAAAAAAAATCACAAGAAGGGAAGGAGCTGGTTTACATAAATAAAGGCTATGTACACTATCCACTGTACTATACTGTACAGATAGACGACTAGGGTTGTCATATTGCACAATAGTATTGTTTCACATTTATTTAAAGTGTCACAGTTTGCAGGCTTGAAATGTACATGTTTGTGCCTCAGCACTACACCTGATTTTTTCAGTCCAGCAGCTGCCATACAATCCGTCCAGACTGTCCAGGGCCCAGAACTTAGGTCTTTGCTGTGTTCAGGGCCTGGACGGCCCTGTGGTAGAAGCTGTTCTTCAGTCTGTTTGTCTTTGCGGCCAGGGTCCTGAACCGCCTTTTCGAGGGCAGCCTGGTAAAGTGTTCGTACCCAGGGTGGGTCGGGTCCCTGGAGATCTTGGAGGCCTTCCTGAGACAGCGTGTGTTGTACAGCTCTTCCAGAGAGGGGAGGGGGGCGCCGGTGATCTTCTGTGCTGTTCTCACGACTCTCTGTAGCGCATTTCTCTCCGCTGTTGTGCAGCTGGAGAACCAGTTGCAGATGCCGTAGGTGAGGATGCTCTCCACTGCGCCGCGGTAGAAGGTCACCAGTATCTCCTGCTTGCTGTGTTCCTTCCTGAGGACTCTCAGGGTGTATAGCCGCTGTTGTGCCCTCTTGATGGTGCCTTTTGTGTTGTCCTTCCAGGTCAGGTCATCCCGCATGTGCATCCCCAGGAATCGGAGGGTTGAGACTCTCTCCACGCTCTCTCCGTCGATGAGCAGGGGCTGGATCTCGGACTTTTTCCTCCTGAAGTCTACGATGATTTCCTGGGTCTTTGACTTGTTCAGCAGCAGGTTGTTAACCTTGCACAGCTTGCTCAGTTGCTCTACCTCATCCCTGTACGCCGCCTCGTCCCCCCCCGAGATGCATCCCACCACGGTGGTGTCGTCTGCAAACTTTACGATGGAGTTGCTGGGGTGGACGGGGGTGAAGTCGTAGGTGTAGAGGTTGTAGAGGATGGGGCTTAGCACGCAGCCCTGGGGGGACCCAGTGCTGAGTCTGAGGGCTGTGGAGGTGTGGGGGCCCACCCGCACCCTCTGGGGGCGGTCGGTCAGGAAGTCCTTGATCCACGCACATATAGAGTGTGATAGACCCAGGTCTAGTAGTTTGGTCACTAGCCTGTCTGGAAGGATGGTGTTGAAGGCGGAGCTGAAGTCCACGAAGAGCAGTCTCGCGTAGCTGTTTCCCCTCTCCAGGTGGGATAGAGTGGCGTGGAGAGTCGTCGCAATGGCGTCCTCTGTGGACCTGTGGGCTCTGTAGGCGAACTGGTATGGATCCAGGTTGGGCGGGAGGCGTGTGAGTATGTGGGCCCGGACTAGTTTCTCGAAGCACTTCATGATGATTGGTGTGAGTGCCACCGGGCGGTAGTCGTTTAGGCAGCTCACCGTGCTTTTCTTCGGGACTGGGTTGATAGTTGAGGTTTTCAGGCAGGGTGGGATGGTGGCCTGGGACAGGGACTGGTTAAAGATGTTGGTGAAAACCCCGGCCAGCTGGTCGGCGCAGTCTCTCAGCACCCGTCCCAGGACGCCATCCGGCCCCGAGGCTTTCCTGGGGTCCACCGCCTTCAGTACGCGTCTCACTTCATGCTCTGTGAGGGTGAGGCTGCTGAGAGCTGGAGAGAGTGGTGTTTGTGTTGCGGTTACCTCCGTTCGCCCCTCGTCGAACCGGGCGTAGAAGGTGTTCAGCTTTCCCGCCAGCAGGGGGTCGTCCTCTGCGGCTGTGAGCCTGTTGGCTCTGAAGTTTGTCATCTGCTGAACCCCCTGCCACATCCGCCTGGAGTCGTTGCTCAGGAGGCATTCCTCAATCTTCTCTCTGTGGTCTGCCTTGGCCGCTTTGATTCCGCGCTTTAGGTTGGCCCTGGTGGAGCTGTACAGCGGTGTGCTCTTCCCTGCGAAGAAGGCGTTGTCCCTCTCGTTGATCAGTTTTTGGACCTTCCCAGTCATCCATGGCTTCGTGTTGGGGTAGACCCGGACCCGTTTGTCCACGGTGACTGAGTTGGTGCAGTTCACTATGTGGTTCAGAACCGACGACGTGTACTGTTCCAGGTCCTCATGCTCATATTCCTGCCATAGGGTGTCATTTAGGCAGATCTGCAGTGGAGCGGACCCTTCTGGCCAGGTTCTGACAGTCTTAGTGGTGATGGGAGCACTTTTCCCCATGGTAGTGTATGCAGGGATCAGGAGGATTGACACATGGTCAGACATGCCTAGATGAGCTAGCGGACTAGCCTTGTAAGCACGTTTGATGTTGGTGTATACCTTGTCCAGTGTTTTTTCTCCTCTTGTTGCACATTTCACATGCTGATAGAACTTGGGTAGTACTGCCTTCAGGTCGACATGATTGAAATCTCCTGCTATGATGTGAATAGCCTGTGGATCAGTGCTTTGTTGACCACTGATGACGTCATATAGCCGCGCCAATGCTAGGCTACCGTCCGCGCTAGGCGCTATGTACACACATGTAATGAACACCGCGTTAAACTCCCTCGGGAGGTATGTGGGTCGGCATTTAACAGTCAAGTATTCCTGGTCTGGGGAGCAGTGGCTACTTACAGTTTTCGTGTTTAAGCACCAGCTATCCTTCGTCGATATTATGATCCCACCCCCTCTTGACTTGCCGCTGAGCTGCGTGCGGTCCGCCCGGTGTAATGTCCGTCCCTCCAAGCTAATAGCTGAGTCCACGATAGTGTCATTTAGCCAGGTTTCGGTAAGAATAATCACACAGCTATCTCCTACGATGTTATTTTTGGCAACTTGTAGTCTCAGTTCATCCATCTTGTTCGTCAGGGACCTGACGTTGGAAAGGAAAATACTCGGCAAAGCAGGTTTGTCAGGGCTCCGTCTTAGCCTAGCTAACAGGCCTCCCCGGCAGCGCCGTCGTTGCTTACGGTCCTTACGCCGGCGTTTGCGCCTCAGGGAAGGGACTGAGTACCAGGATTCTCCCGGTACACGGGCGATCTCGTGATATATCCTGTTTTGCTTCAGGAACTCCGCTGTAACTGTCTTCTCGTTTTGCGTGCCAACTTCTAATAAGTCGAGCCTGCTGTAGGTACTATTTACACAACTGTTCCCTATAAGTACTAAAATAAAAATGTACATACAAATGTACTTAAAAACACTAAAAAACACCAGCGTTGAAGCCACTCCGAGCCTCGCGTCTGAGCGCGACGCCATCTTGGGCACCACTTAACATTTTAAGAAGGTTATCACAACATTTTAAAAATGTTTTTAGAGAACGTTATCCTAGAACATTCTGGGAACTTCCCACTGAACGTTTTCAAGAACATTAGGGCATAATTTTCTAGCAATGTTGTCACTTAACATTTTAAGAAGGTTATCACAACATTTTAAAAATGTTTTTAGAGAACGTTATCCTAGAACATTCTGGGAACTTCCCAATGTACGTTTTCAAGAACATTAGGGCATAATGTTCTAGCAATGTTGTCACTTAACATTTTAAGAAGGTTATCACAACATTTTAAAAATATTTTTAGAGAACGTTATCCTAGAACATTCTGGGAACTTGAAGAAAACTTCCCGCTGAAAACGTTTTCAAGAACATTAGGGCATAATGTTCTAGCAATGTTGTCACTTAACACTTTAAGAAGGTTATCACACAACATTTTAAAAATGTTTTTAGAGAACGTTATCCTAGAACATTCTGGGAACTTAAAGAAAACTTCCCGCTGAAAACATTACGAGAACGTTCTAGGTAACATTCTTTGAACATTTTTAGAACCAAAAATTGCTAGCTGGGCTCTCTCTCTCTCTCTCTCTTCATCTCTCTCCATCACTCTGTCTCTCTCTCTCTCTCTCTCCATCTCTCTCCATCTCTCTGTCTCTCTCTCCATCTCTCTGTCTCTCTCTCTCTCTCTCTTTCTCCATCTCTCTCCATCTCTCTCTCTCCATCTCTCTCTCTCCCTCTCTCTCTCTCTCTGTTTCTCTCTCTCTCCATCTCTCTCTCTCTCTCTCTCTGTGTCTCTCTCTCTGTTTCTCTCTCTCTCTCCCTCTCTCTCTCTCTCCATCTCTCTCTCTCCATCTCTCTCTCTCGCTCTCTCTCCATCTCTCTCTCCCGCTCTCTCTCTCTCCATCTCTCTGTCTCTCTCTCTCCATCTCTGTCTCCCTCTGTCTCTCTCCCTCTCTCTCTCTCTCCACCTCTCTCTCTCGCTCTCTCTCCATCTCTCTCTCTCCATCTCTCTCTCTCGCTCTCTCTCTCTCTCTCCATCTCTCTGTCTCTCTCTCTCTCTCTCTCTCTCCATCTCTCTCTCTCTCCATCTCTCTCTCTCCCTCTCTCCCTCTCTCTCTCTCTTTCTCTCTCTCTCTCCATCTCTCTCTCTCTCTCTTTCTCTCTCTGTCTCACTCTCTCTCTCCATCTCTCTCTCTCTGTTTCTCTCTCCCCCTCTCTCTCTCTCCATCTCTCTCTCTCCATCTCTCTCTCGCTCTCTCTCCATCTCTCTCTCTCCATCTCTCTCTCTCACTCTCTCTCCATCTCTCCCTCTCTCTCTCTCTGTCTCTCTCTCTCCATCTCTCTCTCTCAATCTCTCTCTCTCTTTCTCTGTCTCCCTCTCTCTCTCTCTTTCTCTCTTTTTCTCTCTCTCGCTCTTTTTTTTTGAGAGTGTACACATTCGTGTCAGTTTGAATGAGGAGTGTGTTAGGGCTGGGCTGGAGCTAAAGGATGCGCTCCAGGACCCAGGGGTCCAGCCAATAGTAGCGTGGCTGATAGACCTTGTCAAAATGGCAGATTCTATGTCCCAGATAGGCATTTCTGTTCTACTTGATATATTTCTATTTGTGACGTTCCTTTAAGCTCCACCCCTCTTCAGTCATTCAACAACAATGCATCAATGATGCTGCTGCTTCAATTTGCAGCCAACCAGAGTGTTGTTGCTAGGTAGATTAATAAAATAAATAAAACACTCGGAACACAGGAAATCTGTCATTTGGAAATCAGGGTTATTCCACCGAATATTGATTTCTGAACTCTTCCTAAGTTAAAACATTAGTATTGTGTTGTTTGACTTTCAAAAGGAAAAACACCCCTAGAGTCTGCGAGAGCGGGGGCGGAAGATGACTCATCGGCGGATCACACGGTAACAGACCCTGGAACGGAAATGACAACGAATCAAATGATCAGCACGGTAGTTGACGGAGTAACAACACTGGCAGGACACAAGCTACAAAGCTGCATCTGTGGCTGGAAAAAGATAACATCAGAGAAGGGTCTCAAGATCCACCAGGGCAGGAAAAAGTGCCTAAGAGAGCTTAGCGAGGTGCCTCGCATTGACCACTACTTCCTCAGAGGTAGGGAAAATCAGTCGAGTGAAGCCCAGTGGCAGGATATTCACCACAGTCCACAGGGTATCAGAACCCCAGACGAAGCTCAACCAAGCACAGATCCATCAACGGACATGAGTCCAGAGCCTATCCAGCCACAGACAGCAGTAGAGAGGAAGATGAATGGACGGAAGCCTAAAATCTTGTGGCCTAAAGCCTGCCAGAAAAAGGAGTGGGAAAACACTGACACAGACCTTGTCCATCTTCTAGAAGGTCTGAAAGGGGGCGTGGAAAGAAAACTGGACAAGATTGGAGAGATCATTTACAGCTATGGAGCAGAGAGATTTGGGGTGAAAAGTAAGAACCATGGGACACAGAAGGAACCATCAGCCCATCTCAAGTCCAGGAGACAACAAGAGATTGAAAGACTTGTGAAAGAAAGAAGGTGCCTGAGAAAACAGTGGAAGAAGGCCACAGAAGTGGAAAGGAAAGGACTTGAGGCACTACAGGCCGACATCAAGCAGCGTCTTGTAACACTGTGAAGAGCAGAATGCTTGAGAAAGCAACACAAGAAAAAAGAGCGAACGAGGACTGCCTTCTACAGAGATCCCTACAAGTTCGTCAAAGACCTCTTTGTCAAGGAGAAAACGGGGACCCTCAAAGTACCCATAAGGGAACTAGAGGAGCACCTGAAGAAGACCTACTCTGACAACCAGAGGCATGTGCCAGCCAGCATTCCGGATGACATGCCACCAATCCAACTACCTGAGCACCAGATGGAAACAAGGCCCCCTACATGGAGCGAAGTTGAGAGCACAGTAAAACGGGCAAGAACAGCCTCAGCCCCTGGGCCCAACGGCGTTCCATACAGGCTATATAAGAACAGTCCAGGCGTCTTGAAGTACCTCTGGAAGCTAATGAAAGTGGCATGGGAAAAGGGAATCATACCAAAGGCATGGCGAAGGGCAGGAGGGATCCTGATTCCCAAAGAGAAGAATTCCTCAACCATCGACCAGTTCCGCCAGATCAGTCTACTGAATGTGGAAGGAAAGATTTTCTTCAGTGTTGTGGCCCAGAGGCTCTCAGTATTCTTGCAGAAGAACAACTTTGTCGACACCTCAGTGCAGAAGGCAGGGATAAGTGGATTCTCAGGATGCCTGGAACACACAAATGTCATCTGGCACCAGATACAAACGGCCAAGAAGGAGAAGAAAGACCTGCATGTGGTTTTCTTAGATCTTGCCAATGCCTTCGGGTCAGTGCCTCATGAGATTTTGTGGACAGCGTTCAACTTCTTCCAAGTCCCAGAGGGCATCACAAGGCTGGTCAAAGCCTACTTCCAGGACCTCCAGTTCTGTGTAACAGCACAAGCCAGTACAACTGCTTGGCAGCACCTCGAGATAGGCATAATGGCGGGCTGCACCATCTCTCCACTGGCGTTTACCATGGCAATGGAGCTCATTATTCGAGCATCCCGATGGGTTGTTGGAGGGGAACGGTTGAAGAGCGGGCTGCGTCTTCCACCAATCAGGGCGTACATGGATGACATGACGACAATAACAACAACAAACGCATGCACCAAACGCCTGCTGGATAAACTCCAGGGTAACATCAAATGGGCACGAATGGAGATTAAACCCAGTAAGTCCCGCAGCATCTCCATTGTCAAAGGCAAGCTCGTCAATGAGAGGTTCCACGTCAACAACGAGCCAATACCAACAGTTCTGGAGAAGCCGATCAAAAGCCTTGGCCGCTGGTATAGCGCAGAACTCAAAGACTCGAAGCAGGTGGAACAACTCAAGCAGGATACAATCAGTGGCCTCAAGCAGATCAACAACACTGCTCTCCCTGGGAAGCTGAAGCTGTGGTGCTTTCAGTTTGGACTGCTGCCCCGTCTCATGTGGCCAATTTCCATCTACGAGGTCACACTATCCCATGCCAACCGGCTGGAGAGACTGGTGAATGCACAAGTGAGGAAGTGGCTTGGACTGCCGAGAGGCCTTAGCAGCATAGGCCTGTATGGCAACGGAGCCCTCTCCCTACCAATCTCAAGCCTGGTGGAGGAGTACAAATGTGCCAAATCAAGGCTGGAAATGACTCTCACAGAATCCCGGGATCCATTCGTCAGAGGTGCTGCTCCAATCCTAGCAACGGGGAGGAAATGGAAGCCATCTGCAGCAGTTGCGGTGGCAAAGACCGCCCTCAGACACCGGGATATAGTGGGGCATGTCCAACATGGCAGAGGGGGCCTTGGCTTGGAAACAACAACACCCACATGGCAAAAGGCTACTCCAACCGAACGGCGGAAGATGGTGGTTGAGGAGGTGCGCCACCAGGAGGAAGCAGCCAGGTGCGCCAAGGCAGTCTCCCAAGCCCAGCAAGGCCGCTGGATGAAGTGGGAGAGCGTGGAGAGGAGGAAAATCACGTGGAACGAGCTGTGGAGCATGGAGTCTAATAGGCTAAGTTTCATCATCAGAGCCACATATGATGTCCTGCCCTCTCCTACCAACCTACATCTCTGGTACGGAGAGGACCCAGCCTGTCTCCAGTGTGCAGCCCCAGCAACCCTCAAACACATCTTGGTGGGTTGCAAGACCAGTCTAACTCAAGGAAGATACACCTGGCGCCACAACCAAGTGCTAAAGTGCTTGGCTGCCGAACTTGAGCACAAGAGGGTAACCACCAACGCCATGCCTCTAAACGCCCAGACTACCTTTCCACGGAAAACAACCTTCATCCGGGAAGGGGAGAAACAGCGGACCAAGCCATCACCTCCAGACTCAGGCCCACTGAACGCAGCCCGGGATTGGGAAATGCGGGTAGACCTCAGCCAGAGGCTCACCTTCCCACCCGAAATTGCAGCGACCAACCTGCGCCCAGACCTAGTCCTCTGGTCCAAGTCCTGCCGGCGTGTCTTCATCGTAGAACTGACGGTCCCATGGGAGGAGGCCATCGATGAGGCATTCGAACGGAAGAGGCTGCGGTATGCCAACTTAGCAGTCGAAGCAGAGGGGCGGGGCTGGAACGTGAAGGTGTGGCCAGTGGAGGTGGGCTGCAGAGGCTTTGTAGCCAGCTCCACCACAAGGCTCCTGAGGGCAGTAGGGATCAGAGGACAGGCCCAACGGAAGGCAATCAGAGAACTGTCCACTGCAGCAGAACGGAGCAGTCACTGGCTGTGGCTGAAACGTAGGGACCCAACATGGGCTCCCAAATGACCACGTGGTGCCACCGTGCGACACACACCCAGGCCTGATCAGCCTGTGGTGGGCCAACCTCGGCAGAGGGTGTCTTGTGATAACTGGCTGAAACACCCAATGAGGTCGGGGACCACAACTGAAGATGTGTCGTACTGGTGGCACCACGTGATCATTGCCAAATTCCACTCCACCCAAGAGGACATCTCCAACTCCACTCAATTGTTGTGCTGAATATTTAGGGATTTTTACAACCAGTCCTATTAAGAATCCTGACAATGAATATGAACCTGTTTTCAAAACACTGCATCTTTTTTGTTATTTTGACTAAATGATGATATTTTTATTTTTATTTTTAATTTGTGAGAAATGTTGTCAGTAGTTGTATCGAATAAAACAAAAATGAATTGAATTAGATTTGACTCAAACAAATACCTTTGCAGAACCAGAGAAGGGTTTTCTCTTAGTGTTTTTCAGAGCTGTATAGGAGCTTTTCTAGCCAATCACAGCCTTTCAGGACCATGGACAGCTGCCTCGACCAATGAGGCTCCTTCAGGACCACGGAGAGGTCCAATAGCAAAGCAGCACTCTATGACATCACTCTCAGACTGGCCTCTCTCTCTTTCCAACCTCCCCCCCCCCCTCTCTCTCTCTCTACCCCCTCTCTCTCTTCTCCCCTCCTTCTCCACCACCCTGCCCCCTCCCTCTCCCCCCCCCTCTCTCTCTCTCGCTACCCCCTCTCTCTCTTCTCCCCTCCTTCTCCACCACCCTCCCCCCTCCCTCTCCCCCCTACTCTCTCTCTCTCTACCCCCTCTCTCTCTCTTCTCCCCTCCTTCTCCACCACCCTCCCCCCTCCCTCTCCCCCCCCCTCTCTCTCTCTCGCTACCCCCTCTCTCTCTTCTCCCCTCCCTCTCCACCACCCTCCCCCCTCCCTCTCCCCCCCCCCTTCCACCAACCCCCTCCCTCCTCCCCCCCCCCCCCCAACCCCCC
>NW_027662671.1:0-1000 GCF_963989245.1 Nansenia antarctica | reverse complement strand
TACCAATTTTAAGACCATTGTGGTCAATGAAGCAGAGGCATCAAACAACTGTCGAGGAGCCAAGAAATATGATATTACAGAGTGTAATTTTAGAAGTTGACGAGCCCAAAAAGATCGGCTTAAGAATGGTAACAGTCAGAGAAAAGCGTATCGCCGTCCGCAAAGCGGCCTCTTCCAGGTGATTGACCAGGAGGGTGTGTGAATACGTGACTGAAAAACCTAATACCCCAAGATGATAAAAATAACCTACATTGTTTCATTCATTCATTAAGACGATTGCCAGACGCATTGATGACATGTCTGCAGACATCGAAAATGTTGTTTTGGAGAAGATAGTGGCAGTGGGCAGTTTGCTTTGCAACTTGAGTCTTGGCTCAACTCTTGGCCAATGCACGCTTTGTGGATGGAGACACAATCACAGAACATTTCTTTTTTTGCAAGACATTGCATAAAAAAACAACAGGGGAGGACTTCAGTGGGACAGCTGCGTAAGTGTCTGCACTGATAGAGCAGCAGCTATGTTGCCGAGACTTTACCAGCGGAGATAGCTGTTGTTCGTATAGTAAACTTTGTAAAAACAAGACCTCTGAAAAGCCGCTTATATGCAGCATTATGTGAAGAGACGGGAGCCCAGCATAAGACGTTATTGCTCCATACCATAGACAGTCCGATGATTGTCCCGCGGAAAAGTGCCGCCCGCGTGTTTGAGTTACGGGAGGAGCTGAAAACCGTTTTAACTGATGAGAAGTGTGATGACGCAAAGCTGCTTGCAAGTGACAAATTGTGCGCAAGGCTCGCATACATGGCCAACATACAGGGCCAGGCTTCGCACTGAGTGAGTATAACGACAAGTTCTTATAATGTTACGTATATGATAGGCTACTATGTATCATTTTGTAACATTTGGGATGACGATGTGCCGTGGGATTTTTTTCAAGGTAAGAAATGTGCCGTGGCACAAAAAAGGTTGAAAAACACTGATCTAGACAGTCTCTCTCTC